>NC_088399.1:24510758-24693258 GCF_034236695.1 Oncorhynchus nerka
GAACTATTAGATTGTATTTGTTATTAAAAAATTGCGCCTCAAGGTCTGCCTGTCTGTCTTCAGTAACCTCTTAGAAATAGGGTCTCTGTCCTCAGTTACTGAGGACAGACAGACAGACAGACAGACAGACAGACAGACAGACAGACATTCACACACACACACTTCTTATCCTCAAACCGTAGCACAGATATGGGTTCTGAAAGTGAAATACCATGCAAACACACCAGCACACCACACTAATTTACAGAGTATATTGTGTGAAGTGTGTATAGTATGTATGCAGATGTTTGTGCTATGTATCAGTCACATGTCATTTGGCATTTCAGGGAATCAATGTATGGACCGGGTGGGGGGCCAGAAAGGGGGGAGGTTATTCATTGACTGTATAAAGGGGGTGAGGGGTAAGTGGGGATTAGATGGATCAGGGGGGTGCATGGGGGGTATTTATTTACCAGCTTTCACTGGAACTCTGTGACTGACAGGGGTAAGAGAGTTAGAGATTAGTGGTGTTGTTTTGGGTTAGGGGTGGAAGGGAACTCACACAGGATGAAAGTAAGATAGGACCATCAGGAGAGGAGCGACACACGCAGACACACATACAGCACACACACCCATGCAGACAAGTGGTGTGGTGGCAGTTATCAGAGCCCTGGGCTAGGAGCATGTTAATTGGCATTGTTCCACCGACAGGAAATTCTGAGACAATCTTGGGAACACTACAGTTTTCCAGTTCTATTCAGTTACAGTTGCAGGCTATACATTTTACAAAGAGTTCCAAACACATATTCTATAAAATGTCTGAGTAAATGGTTTAGTACACACTGTCATGACAATCCAAAGCTGCAGCAACTGTCTGTCCCCCGTACATCAAAGTAGAATATCCTATAATGAACTCACACACACTGTAAGTAAAAGTGTTCGATACATAGAGTAGATACAGTATATTTTCTAATTCTATTTTTTTGGTTTGATAGTTATTCTCTTGTGTTTGAACTCCATTTCCCAGTGTCCCCGGCGGCGGAGAGGCTGCGTTACATCCTGGGTGAAGATGATGACTTGCCGACGCCCACTCTGTTCACAGAGATGGACACACTGCAATACGATGGAGACGATATGGAGTGGAAAGAGTCTGCTAGGTACACACAAACACACACTTCAACCCTTGTGTGTTTCCACCCTGGAGTGTTTGCCCTCATTAGTTTGGGATTGTTGGGGGGCTTTGGGTGGGATTTGGGGGAGGTGTTAGTAGGGGACCTGTAGATAGTTTCATTAGAAGAGTGTTAGCAGCAGAGCCCTACAATCGGCTACATCTGACTCCCCTCTATGACTCTGGGGTTAGAGGTCAATCCCAGCATCCCTCAAGGTCACAGGCTGGGAGGCAATAAACCAGCTGACCAATCAATCAATATGTCAAACATTCAATAATGCACATGCATACACAGCAGAGCTGTGTAAGCGGTGAAACAAAAACGACACCCTCTGGCTTTTGAAGAAACAGGAAATTGTCATATTTGAGTCCAGCAGACAGTATTTCGTATGCCTCTATAGCATTTTCCTGTCTGCTCTCTCTGCCTTACTCTCTTTTCCGTGTGTGTGTTGCTCTCTATCTCTCTGTCTCTCTTCCTCTTGCTCCTTCTCTCTAGGTGGGTGAAGTTTGAGGAGAAGGTGGAGGAGGGAGGAGAGAGGTGGAGTAAGCCCCATGTGTCCACCTTGACCCTCCACAGTCTGTTTGAGTTGAGGACCTGTATACAGACTGGCAGTGTACTGCTGGATCTGGAGGGATACTCACTGCCAGAGATAGTGGGTGAGTGTGTGTTTGTGTGACCCTCTGCCATGTCCCAACAACCTGATGTTCCGGTTTTCAGGGGAAATGGAAAGAGAACCTGTGACGAGACTTCCACTTTTGGACGTTAACAAGATAACACTCCATCCTCCTCCAAATTGACTGGATTGGTTGAACAGTGGAGAAGAGAACCTCCCCTGACAGTTTTTCTTCTTATTGTCAAGACCAGTATGTAGGGGATTTAGTTTCAGGCACTTATTTTACACCTGCTAGGTCAGGTTAGTGTGACCCAGGCTATGTTCCCTTCTAAAATCAACCCATAGTTCCTGTGCACCTGTGGAGATCCGAGAAAATTTGATAGGTGTAAGCAATATAGTAAAGCTCCATCTTGCCCTCTGATAGGCCAGGTGGATGTGCATCAGAGGCGTTTGGTGGGAGGAGCTATAGGGCTTATTGTAATGTCTGGAATGGAATTAATGGAACAGACATGTGGTTCCATATGTTTGATGTGTTCGATACTGTTCCATTGATTCCATTCTATCCATTACAATGAGCACATCCTCCTATAGCCACTCCCACCAGCCTCCTCTGAAGTGGATAGGGGGTAAGGGGTTGATCTGGGATTGAGACCACTGATCTCCCTGTGACCAGTTACACCTGCAACCTGTCTGTTCTATATCGCACTCTGTTTCTCTATGTTTGACCTTTGAACTCTCACCCCTGACCCCAGATGACATTGTGGATCGCCAGATAGCTGATGGTCTCATTGGTCCAGAGCTGAGGGAGAAGGTCAGCTTCGTGTTGCTACGGAAACATCGCCACCAGCATAAGAAACCCATGCATCGCTCACTAGCCGACATGGGCAAATCAAACAATTGCCCCGCCAGTGAGTGTGTGTGTGCATCTGTAGGTCTGCGTGCATGTGTGTGTGTATGTGTTGAGTGATCTTGTTGATTTCATTTCTATCATGCTGATTTTAATGAATCAATAATCATTTCTCTCCTCTTTTAACAAACACCTTCACCATCTCTCTTGTTCACTCCATCCCTTTCTCTTTTCTTTCTCTCTCCTATCTCTCCTTCTCTCTCTCTCCCTCCCTCGCTCCTTCCTTACTCCGTCTCTCTCTCTCTCTAGGCCGTAGTCCCCAGTCTGTTCATAATGCCAGCCGTACTAATTTCAGTCGTAGTCCTAGTTCAGCCTCTGGCCTCCATCGTTCTACAGAAGACCTACGTGCCAAGTCAGGCAGCCTTGCCCGCCTGCGTGAGTGTACACACACACACACACACACACACACACACACACACACACACACACACACACACACACACACACACACACACACACACACACACACACACACACACACACACACACACACAGGGGTACAGATGTAAAATCATTAAATCATGGATACGGGCATCTGCTGCGTGAATGCAGAGGCGTCGAGGACTGTTGCACACACACACACACACACACACACACACACACACACACACACACACACACACACACACACACACACACACACACACACACACACACACACACACACACACACACACTCAAGAGCACAGACACATAGACACACACACACTCAACGCACGGATCCATTAACACTCACGTATACATGTAAACTAATACTCTTTCACCCTTTTTCTTATATATGATCCTCATAGAGATAGGTGTTTTAATTGACATATCTAACCTCATAAACCAGTAGAGATACAGTATGTTGGATTGCTGTGTGTGATTGCGTGCAAGCTTTGGTCACACAGTACTTTCAAGAGCTCCCAGTACACAGTGTGTCAATTTAGGGATTGTAGGGTGAACAAGATTAGTTTGTGTGTGTGTGTCCTAACCAAGGTGTTTTCCTGTTCTTTCCCTGCAACTTAATTTTGTCCCTACATCAATAATCAGCTTTGGGGGTAATGATCATTAGGTCTAATCGGCCACACAAAGACACACATTCACACAATAGCTAAAGCTATATTTAACCACAAAGATGGGTTGGAGATGTCTAGTATCCCACATATAAAAATACTACAGTTTAGAATTCTATTGTATTCTGTTGTAAACTGTAGTATAATGTAGAATACTATACTTCCCACTGTAGTATCCTTCATGTAGTACTTACTATAGAATTGTGTTATATACTGTAGAATACTATACGACTCCATACGGAAAAATTATATATATATATATTTTAACATATACATATACGTGTACATATGTTTTTCCTATTTTGTTGCATTACAACCTGCAATTTAAACATATTTTTAAGTGGATTTCATGTAATAAACATACATAAAATAGTCAAAATTGGTGAAGTGAAATGAAAAAGATTACTTGTTTAAAAAAACATAAAAAATAAAAAATGAAAAAGTGGTGCGTGCATATGTATTCACCCTTTGCTATGAAGCCCCTAAATAAGATCTGGTGCAACCAATTACCTTCAGAAGTTGCATAATTGATTAAATTATGTCCCCCTGTGTGCAATCTAAGTGTCACATGATCTGTCACATGCTCTCAGTATATATACACCTGTTCTGAAAGGCCCCAGTGTCTGCAACACACCTAAGCAAGGGGAACCTCCAAGCAAGCGGCACCATAAAGACCAAGGAGCTCTCCAAACAGGTCAGGGACAAAGCTGTGGACAAGTACAGATCAGGGTTAGGTTATAAAAAATATCTGAAACTTTTAACATCCCGCGGAGCACCATTAAATCCATTATTAAAAAATGGAAAGAATATGGCACCACAACAAACCTGCCAAGAGAGGGCCGCCCACCAAAACTCATGGACTAGGCAAGGAAGGCACTAATCAGAGAGGCAACAAAGAGACCAAGATAACCCTGAAGGAGCTGCAAAGCTCCACAGCGGAGATTGGAGTATCTGTCCATTGGACCACTTTAAGCTGTACACTCCACAGAGCTGGACTTTACGGAAGAGTGTCCAGAAAAAAAGCCATTGCTTTAAAGAAAAAAATAAGCAAAAAGGCATGTGGGAGACTCCCCAAACATATGGAAGAAGGTACTCTGGTCAGATGAGCCAAAAATGTAGCTTTTTGGCCATCAAGGAAAACGATATGTCTGGCGCAAACCCAACACCTCTCATCACCCTGAGAACACCATCCCCACAGTGAAGCATGGTGGTGGCAGCATCATGCTGTGGGGGTGTTTTTCATTGACAGGTACTGGGAAACTGGTCAGAATTGAAGGAATGATGGATGGCACTAAATACAGGGAAATTATTGAGGGAAACCTGTTTCAGTCTTCCAGAGATTTGAGACTGGGATGGAGGTTCACCTTCCAGCAGGACAATGACCCCAAGCATACTGCTAAAGCAACACTTGAGTGGTTTAAGGGGAAACATTTAAATGACTTGGAATGGCCTAGTCAAAGCCCAGACCTCAATCTAATTGAGAATCTGTGGTATGATTTAAAGATTGCTGTACACCAGCAGGAACCCATCCAACTTGAAGGAGCTGGAGCAGTTTTGCCTTGAAGAATGGGCAAAAATCCCAGTGGCTAGATGTTCCAAGCTTATAGAGACATATCCCAAGAGACTTGCAGCTGTAATTGCTGCAGAAGGTGGCTTGTTTCTTGTTTGTTTCACAAACAAAATATTTTCCATCTTCAAAGTGGTAAGCATGCTTGTGTAAATCAAATGATACAACCCCGCCCAAAAATCTATTTTAATTCCCGGTTGTAAGGCATAGGAAAAATGCCAAGGGGGTGAATACTTTATTTACGTATATTTTGTACAAAGATATATGGACATATTACAAAATTGTCCGTTTTCATATATGTTTATATTTAAATATATGTTGTGGAAATATACTTTGACAGCATGTTGTGGTAGCTAGTAAAATATATTCCAAAATATATTTAATAATTATATGTTGCCATGTATTTTAATGAATGGAAAACTTTTCTTCTTAACTTAGATACTGTAGCTACAATTCAATGCATAAAACTACACATTCAGCACTAAATCACAATAGCATGCTGTGGTATATGCTGTGAAAAGTTTGAATGAATGACTCATGACTGACAACTAAAGAGCTTTCTATATCCAAAATCATTTGTTAAAATAACTGGGACCATTGTTGAATTGTGGCATCTGAAACAAAAAATATAATGTGTAAATTACCTCTTTGCAATTAACATCTGTTTTGAAAATAATGTATTTGAACATCAAATTGATGTTTACAATGCAAATTCCTTGACCTCCAGTATCGATTTTCAGACTCACAAGAAATGTTCCCTCTAAACTGCGTGCGTGGGTATGCAGCTCCCCTGGGACTGCAGCACAGCAGAAATATCAGCCTGCACAGAGAAGCACGAGATTACACTTAACTTAACTTTCTAGAGTTTTCCCCATTAGTTAACACTATTAACGTTTCCCTTTACTGTGGGAATTGTGATCGAATCAACACAATATTAACCACCACCAATGCAGTATACCGAAACAAAACAAACTATGACTTAGTATACAAAACTAACTATGAAAGAGATTTTGTTGTAGGCAGAACGCATCAGAGTGGGATTCTGTTGCATTGACAGGCACGACCCAGAACTTTACTCTAATCTACACAGACCTGTGCGCCATAACCAATCAGAGCTGCACTAGGCCTCTGTGCAAATAGACCGTTGCAATATACCATTCACTTTGAACTGGACTGTTTTTACAGCATGAGTGGTTGTGAGTAGATGGCCTTATTTTGAGATCAAAGCGAGAGGTACATGTAACAACGTGTCCACATTTGTACATTTGCTCATATCCTTTGCTAGTTAATGAGTTATTAGCACAGGTATACATCATTTCTAGTCAGCAATGAGGAAGTGATTGCTTCCTACATTTCTATCTTTGAAAAGCAAGCCAGGTAATTTGAGAGAGAGGCTTTAATAAACTAAGTAGCCAATAGGCAGGAGGTAGCATAATTTGCCTGATTCTCTGTAATAGTGGTGTGGGAATAATGATGCATTTTATTTTGTAAAGTGGTTTCTTGCATCAAACAACACAACAACATTTTCAGTCACCTCCTCATTGTCTGAAGGACAAGTAGATGAACAGCTTAATGTCAAGCCCTGCATGTTTTTTTCTTCTCAAAAGTCTCATAGAATGTAGGCCTACATTGAACACCACACATTGGCTGCTCCTGTAGGCTGAACGATAAAACAGCCATTTCCATGTAAAATGTTTTCCGATGCATTTTCTTCATAGTTTTTTATGGCAGGTCAGTCTGCCGACATTATGATGAAATAGCCACAGTAGTGAACATTGCTCACAAGTTGACAGTTACCCTGTGAATAATGCAGAGACATTCCACAGAAGATTAAGAATTTGGGGTTAATGTTCATGAACATCAAATTGATACTTCCAATGCAGATTCCTTCCCCTCCAGTGTCCACTGCAGACTCACATGTTGACAGTTACGCTGTGGATAATGCAGAGACAGAGAGTCAGTAAAACAATTCCAGACAAAATGAATAATAAATCTGGGGTTAATGCTCATGAACACATTTTAATTTCATTAGCAAATAGGTAGCTAAATGATACAAAAGACGACTTACATTGGTGCTTTCAGGTGTTTGGAAATTGCTCCTAAGGAGTTCTTGGCTGATTTCTTTGGATTTTCCCATGATGTCAAGCAAAGAGACACTGAGATTGAAGGTAGGCCTTGATATACATCCACAGGTACACCTCCAATTGACTCAAATGATGTCAATTCGCCTCTCAGAAGCTTCTAAAGCCATGACATCATTTTCTGGAATTTTCCAAGCTGTTTAAAGGCACAGTCAACTTAGTGTATGTACACTTCTGACCCACTGGAATTGTGATACAGTGAATTATAAGTGAAATAATCTGTCTGTAAACAATTGTTGGAAAAATGACTTGTGTCATGCACAAAGTAGATGTCCTAACCGACTTGCCAAAACTATAATTTGTCAACAAGAAATTTGTGGTGGTTGAAAAACGAGTTTTAATGACTCCAACCTAAGTGCATGTAAACTTCCAACTTCAACTGTGCATAACATTAACTCTGCTGATTTCTACTCAACTTTCATTTTCAAAACAATTACCTTGGTCAGTCACATTGCACGTTGGTGGCAAGCTAAAGAAGGAGCTACCTTCTAGCTAGCTAGGTAGCTAGCTGTGTTAGCAAGATCGATGAAAACTCTGGGCTGAGGGTTGGGCTCGGGAACATTTCAAATTGTGATTGACAGCTCTGGAAACATATATTTTCATTACAGATACATTCAAGTGTCTTTTCGAAATAAATGGCATATGTTTCATAAGAGGCAGATAGCAGCTATTAAAGCAAAGTCTAAGGTAGCAGAGGCCAATAGAGACTCAACATTAACGTCAGGGTAGAGAAGGTTGTGAGGTGTGAGTGTCTATTTGATTTATTTATATATTTGATTTGTTTTTAAATCATTTAAATATATTTAAATATATTCATATTTTATTGAAATATATACATATGTGTTATTTCTCCATATGGGACACACTGTAGTATCCGTCGATCGTGTAGTGCTGACTATATCATTATGTACAGTAAGTAGTACACTGCAGTAAACTGTAGAATACTATACTACACACTGTATTGATTTGCTAATAGGTCATTTGCATACACCCTGTCCATTCCCCTCCCCCACGTCCCAATTTGTGCTATCCACAAGACCATATGCCAATTATAGACCATATATTGTGTTCTCTACAGGTTATAAAAAAGAGGTTCAGACCCCAGTCCTACCTACTTACAGGTTATGGAAAATGTGCTTTTTTAATATTTGTCTAGTAGGTTTCCTCGAGAAGAAAGCCCCCACTTCTATGTCAAAGATAATAAAACAAAAAACTATTTCGTAAATACTACACTAATTTCCACAAAATCACAACAGTAAATAAATACTACAGCAGGGGTGTCAAACCTACGGTCCACGTATGGTCAGCGCAGGGGGGTCCAATCCTAGTCTAGCTAACACCTAACTCTCCCTCCTGACTTCAGAGTATGGAATGGCTCGTTGATGTTGTCGTCACAATGCGTCAATAATGAAGGGGGCTGTGCTTTTACTGGCTTTCCTCTGTGTCTTTCTCACTCAGCCCCCTGAGCACCACCCCCTGAGCACCGCCCCCTGAGCACCACCCCCTTCCATTACAACGGTTGGATTTTCAAATCCAAACAAGAGAGGCCTCAACCCTGAGGGGAAAAAAACATATTCTGCACGAATATTGTATATGTTCTCCTTTTGTAGTCAGAGCTCTCCCTGCATCGTGAGTCACGTGGGTCGTGTCAGCCAGGCTAGTCTGTATACAATATACTGTCCATTTGCTGTAGTGTTTTTTGTGCAAAAACACTACAGTGAATAATTACTACAGTAAAGTCCGCAAAAACAATACAGTGTATACTATAGTATATAAATATAATAATACCAAGGAATTTATATCATGTTATAAATGTTCATGTGGGTAGTGCCTTTTCTACTCAATGTGAAAATGAAACACACTAAACAAACTCTAAACTGTACACACACAGAGAAGATTGCTAACTTGAGGTGAATTTGTGTGTATTTTTTTTGATACACGTGTTTTGATATGATGTTTCAGATCATGCGCAAAGCCGAAGTATGAACGACATTTCAGACACACCAAGCACAGACCAGGTAACAACGAACATCACTATTCTGTGTGTGCCTGTGTAGCCTGGTGTGTGTGTGTATGTCTGTGTGTGAATGATGATGATGGGAATGTCATTACATTGCACAACCCTAAGCTCCTAATAATAGAGTGAGTGTGAGAGAAAGAGAAGAGAGAGAGAGCGAGAGAGAGAGAGAGAGAGAGAGAGAGCGAGAGAGAGCGAGAGAGAGAGAGAGAGAGAGAGAGAGAGGGAGAGAGAGAGGGAGAGAGAGAGAGAGAGAGCGAGAGAGAGAGAGAGAGAGAGCGAGAGAGAGCGAGAGAGAGAGGGAGAGAGAGAGAGAGAGCGAGAGAGCGAGAGAGCGAGAGAGAGAGAGAGAGAGAGAGAGAGTGTGTTTTTGCTTGTGACTAGCCTGTGTTGTGTTTTGGAAACATATGCTGGTCACCCGCGAAACCATAAGCAAGTCACATTATGCTGTAGTGCAAAGTGATGTCTAATTCAATTTCGAGTCTCATAGCAAAGGGTCTGAATACTTATTTAAATAAGGAATCTGTTTTTTTTATTTTGTATACATTTGCAAAAATGACTAAAAACCTGTTTTTGCTTTGTCATTATGGGGTATTGTGTGTTGATTGATGAGGATTTTTTATTTATTTAATCAAATTTAGAATAAGGCTGTAACGTAACAAAATGTGGATAAAGTGAAGGGGTCTGAATACTTTGTGCAAATATCTAGTAATTATGTCTAGATACATTTTTAAAGCCCTGGATAGCCTACAGACACTATAAACAGGGTCCCTGTGGGACCACAATAGATTTTCAGCATGTTCAGCATTTCTTTCTATTGCCTCAAATAGGCTATACAGCACTTACTCAGTCAGACAGGAGTACCTGTAGGTGAGGATTGGGGAGAGTGACTGATCAATTGTTTCATCCAGGAGTGAGGTTTCATTCAAGCAGGGGTTCAACATCATCCCTGAAGTAAAATCATTCAATATGTGCAGAGGGTATCGTCAATGAATGTGTGGTAGCGTTAGCCAGCCCTAAGACAGATAACATGATCATAACAACATGTCTCCAATAAAAGACATATCAAACTGGTTATGCTATTGGAAAATGTTTATATCGCTTATGAAACTTGACATATAATGGAAAGTAGTCGATAGAAAAACAAGTTCCAACTTTCATGCAAAATGTGATTACTTCCTGTAGCTTAGAACGTGACAATTTTCCCTTGACTTCTGCCTGAATCTTCATTGCGCACGCGCGGATTACAGGAATTAATGTAATCGCTAGTTGAGTCTCTTGGTAGACGAGCATCTCTGATTCAAGTTTCTCCGGCGATAGTTATACATTTTCCGTGACAGAAACAAATGTCATAAACAGAGCAGACAGGATTCCATATTCTACACGTCAGATGCATAGTGTTCTATAATACATGTTTCCACTCTGTCCCTTTCTCTAGGCTAAGCTACTAGCAACACTAGCTGAACTCAATATGGAACTAATATTATAGCAATAACTACACATTATAGATATAACAATAACACCAATAATCAATATAAATGTCCAATGTTGCTACTTACAAGTAATGTCCAGCATCAATGCCATCCCTTGCTTGAATGCTTCTTCCTCCAAAACAAGTCTACGTGCTGAAAAGCAACTAGCCATGTTGGGTTCCGAGCATTTCGGTGGGGGATGGGCAGTGCTGGCAATGTATATGTGGCTAAAGTACCATCAGGATAGAGTGAAAGTGATGCTGTTCAATGACAAAGACCTGTCCAATTGTTTACTAGATCAACACAAAAGTGTTTGCCCACCAGTAGATCAAGTGTGCCTTGCATACAAGCCATGCACAACCCTGTTTTGTCTGGGGGACCCAACCGCCGGACCCCAACCCCCACCAAAAACACAAAATAAAACCATTTGTTTCTTATTTGGGGGGATTTTTTTTGTCCCATCTAGCAGATTGAAAAAATGACTGTTTTAGAGCTAATTTCATGCTATCCTACACATTCTGCAATTACATTGAGATAACTTTGCAGTTTGAAAGCTCATTTCCTGTAATAAATGGCTTATGACGTGTTTGTTAAGGGGCCCAGGATTGAGACCAGAAAAACATATATTATGTTGACTGTAAAACAGCAACATCACACAACCCAGAAAAGTGTTAGCAAGACATGTTATCTTACTATTTCAAGGTATATTTTGTATAGTTATGTATTACAAATCTATTATGAGAGAAGAGAAAGTTGGTTGGTTTCAGGAAAAGTTATCTCAATAGAATGAGGAGCTGAGGTCACCAGTGTAAAGGTCACCAACAAACAGATCTGTTTGATCCACCTCGTGGTATCAATAACTTTCGGTGCATATTAATGCATCAACCTAGAGGACTCCAATAATTGAATCAAAGTAATAAAAGTTATGGCTCACAAATAATACAAACAAATCATACAGGAGCTGCAGGGATGTGTGCTATGTCAGTGACCGAGAGGTTGTGAGTTCAAATCCCAAGTGAGGTAGTCTCCCAATTAATCAGAATATTGCTGGTCTGCAGTGGTGTGAAGTAGTTCAGTAAAAATACTTTAAAGTACCACTTAGGTAGTTTTTTGGGGGGTATCTGTGCTTTACTTTACTATTTATATTTTTTTAAATTTTTACTTTTACTTCACTACATTACTAAAGAAAATAATGTACTTTTTACTCCATACATTTCCCTGACACCCAAAAGTACTTTGAATGCTTAGCAGGACAGGAAGATGGTCCAATTCACAAACTTATCAAGAGAACATCCCTGGTCACCCCTACTGCTTCTGATCTGGCAGACTCCCTAAACACAAATGTTTTGTTTGTAAATTGAGTGTTGGAGTGTGCCCTCGCTATTCCTAAATAAATAAAAACAAGGAAATCGTGCCGTCTGGTTTGTTAATATAAGGAATGTAAAATTATTTATACTTTTACTTATTATACTTACAGTAAGTATGTTTTATCATTGACATTTACTTTCGATACTTAAGTATATTTAAAAGAAAATACTTTTAGACTTTTACTCAAGTAGTATTTTACTGGGTGACTTTCACTTTTACTAGAGTTATTTTCTATTAAGGTGTCTTTACTTTTACTCAAAGGTCAACTTTTACTCAACTGACAGTTGGGTACTTTTTCCACCACCGATGGTCTGCAAAACCACGGCCATTATTCTGAATGTAGATTGTGGGAATCCACTCTGGCTGGATTCCAATAGGAATGAAACATTGTACACCAGTTCTCTCCATTCTCTCTCTCTTTTTCTACCATCCTGCCTTCTCTCTATTCTCTCTCTCTCTCTCTTTCTCTACCATCCTGCCTTCTCTCTATTCTCTCTCTCTCTTTCTCTACCATCCTGCCTTCTCTCTATTCTCTCTCTCTCTTTCTCTACCATCCTGCCTTCTCTCTATTCTCTCTCTCTCTTTTTCTACCATCCTGCCTTCTCTCTATTCTCTCTCTCTCTTTCTCTACCATCCTGCCTTCTCTCTATTCTCTCTCTCTCTTTCTCTACCATCCTGCCTTCTCTCCATTCTCTCTCTCTTTCTCTACCATCCTGCCTTCTCTCCATTCTCTCTCTCTTTTTCTACCATCCTGCCTTCTCTCTATTCTCTCTCTCTCTTTCTCTACCATCCTGCCTTCTCTCTATTCTCTCTCTCTCTTTCTCTACCATCCTGCCTTCTCTCCATTCTCTCTCTTTCTTTCTCTACCATCCTGCCTTCTCTCTATTCTCTCTCTCTCTTTCTCTACCATCCTGCCTTCTCTCTATTCTCTCTCTCTCTTTTTCTACCATCCTGCCTTCTCTCCATTCTCTCTCTCTCTTTCTCTACCATCCTGCCTTCTCTCTATTCTCTCTCTCTCTTTCTCTACCATCCTGCCTTCTCTCCATTCTCTCTCTCTTTCTCTACCATCCTGCCTTCTCTCTATTCTCTCTTTCTCTTTCTCTACCATCCTGCCTTCTCTCCATTCTCTCTCTCTTTTTCTACCATCCTGCCTTCTCTCCACTCTAGCTGAAGAACAAGTTCATGAAGAAGATTCCTCGTGATGCCGAGGCGTCTAACGTTCTGATTGGAGAAGTGGACTTCCTGGACAAACCATTTGTAGCGTTCGTACGTCTGGCCCAAGCTACCACACTGGGAGGCCTGACCGAGGTCCCCGTACCTACCAGGTGTGTGTGCTCGTACGTGCATGAGTGTGAGCATGCGTCTGTGTGTGTCCTGCTGCTCTACAGGTGTGTTAACCCCTTGTCTTCTGGCAGGTTTCTGTTTGTCTTGCTTGGTCCTCATGGCAAAGGCAAGTCCTACAACGAGATTGGTCGAGCCATTGCTACGCTCATGGTGGATGACGTAAGAATGACCAAATCTTTTTGTGTGCTTAAAAGTTCATTAAGTCGAGGTATAAAAAAGAGTGTTTAGATTCAGGGGGGTTTTCATAACCTCAAGATATGCAGTGGATACTTTACCTCACACACTCAATCAATATGTTACAGCCAGGGCTCTGCAGTTCAACTCTGACCTCTTCATTAACACACACACACACACACACTCATAACATCATATGCTGTGTGTAACTGTGTGGTGTGCTGTCTTGTCAGTTGTTTAGTGATGTGGCGTATAAAGCCCGGGACCGGGATGACCTGATCGCTGGGATTGATGAGTTTCTGGATGAGGTCATCGTTCTGCCACCAGGGGAGTGGGACCCCAAAATACGTATCGAGCCCCCCAAGAAAGTCCCCTCTGCCGACATGAGGTACAGAGGATGAACCACCTATCAGATCTATTAATTTGTTCAGTGTAGTTAGTAAGTAAGTTAAGCAATTAGGCAGTCAGTTAAGCAGTTAAGCAGTTAGTTAGTTGGTTGGTTAGTTAGGCAATTAGTTAATCAGTTAAGGAGTTAATTAGTTAGGCAGTTAGGCAGTCAGCTGAGGAGTTAGTTAGTTAGTTAGGCAGTTAGTCAGCTAAGGAGTAAGTTAGTTAGTGAGTTAGTTAGTTAGGTAGTTAGTTAGGCAGTTAGGCAATCAGATAGGGAGTCAGATAGGCAGTTAGGCAGTCAGATAAGGAGTCAGATAGGCAGTCAGATAAGGAGTTAGTTAATTAGGCAGTTAGGCAGTCAGATAAGGAGTTAGGTATTTAGGCAGTTAGGCAGTCAGATAAGGAGTTAGTTAATTAGGCAGTTAGGCAGTCAGATAATGAGTTAGTTAATTAGGCAGTTAGGCAGTCAGATAAGGAGTTAGTTAATTAGGCAGTTAGGCAGTCAGATAAGGAGTTAGTTAATTAAGCAGTTAGGCAGTCAGATAAGGAGTTAGTTAGTTAGGCAGTTAGGCAGTCAGATAGGGAGTCAGATAGGCAGTTAGGCAGTCAGATAAGGAGTTAGTTAATTAGGCAGTTAGGCAGTCAGATAAGGAGTTAGTTAATTAGGTAGTTAGGCAGTCAGATAAGGAGTTAGTTAATTAGGCAGTTAGGCAGTCAGATAAGGAGTTAGTTAATTAGGCAGTTAGGCAGTCAGATAAGGAGTTAGTTAATTAGGCAGTTAGGCAGTCAGATAAGGAGTTAGTTAATTAGGCAGTTAGGCAGTCAGATAGGGAGTCAGATAGGCAGTTAGGCAGTCAGAGAAGGAGTTAGTTAATTAGGCAGTTAGGCAGTCAGATAAGGAGTTAGTTAGTTAGGCAGTTAGGCAGTCAGATAGGGAGTCAGATAGGCAGTTAGGCAGTCAGAGAAGGAGTTAGTTATTTAGGCAGTTAGGCAGTCAGATAAGGAGTTAGTTAGTTAGGCAGTTAGGCAGTCAGATAGGGAGTCAGATAGGCAGTTAGGCAGTCAGATAAGGAGTTAGTTAATTAGGCAGTTAGGCAGTCAGTTAGGAAGTTAGTTCGTTAGTTAGTTAGTCAGAAGAGGAGAGGAAGTGAAGGAGGGGAAGGAAGTGGAAGAAGGAGAAGTGATTGTGTTTGGACTGTCAGGGTCAGGGTCAGGGATCTCTTCCCCCTTCCCCTCCCACCACAACTAAAACTTGCTACCCTTCCACCTCCCCCCTCCAACCCCCAACAGGAAGTCTGTGCTGAACCTGAACGAGCTGGGTCAGGTAAACGGGGCGGTCGGGGGGGCAGGAGGAGGAGAGGACGAGGAGATGCCCGCCCCCCACGAGCTGGGAGAGGAACTGCAATTCACTGGCAGGTAAAGGAGAACTGGGAGAACTGGGAGAACTGAGTGAACTGGGAGCGATGGGAGAACTGGGAGAACTGAGAGAACTGGGAGAACTGGGAGCGATGGGAGAACTGGGAGAACTGGGAGCGATGAGAGAACTGGGAGGACTGGGAGAACTGGGAGCGATGGGAGAACCGGTAGAACTGGAAGAACTGAGAGATGTGGGAGAACTGGCAGGGATGGGAGAACTGGGAGCGGTGGGAGAACTGGGAGAACTGGGAGTGGTGGGAGAACTGGGGGCAATGTGAGAACTGGGAGAACTGGGAGCGATGGGAGACCTGAGAGAACTGGGAGAACTGGGAGCGATGGGAGAACTGGGAGCAATGGGAGAACTGGGAGAACTGGGAGCGATGGGAGAACTGGGAGAACTGGAAGAACTGAGAGAACTGGGAGCGATGGGAGAACTGGGAGAACTGGGAGCAATGGGGGAAGTGGGAGAACTGGGAGAACTGGGAGTGATGGGAGAACTGGGAGAACTGAGAGAACTGGGAGCGATGGGAGAACTGGGAGAACTGGAAGAACTGGGAAAACTGGGAGGCCTGGGAGAACAGGGAGCGATGGGAGAACTGGGAGAACTGAGAGAACTGGGAGAACTCGGAGCGATGGGAGAACTGGGAGAACTGGGAGAACTGGAAGAACTGGAAGAACTGGGAGAACTGGGAGAACTGGAAGAACTGGGAGAACTGAGAGACCTGGGAGAACTGGGAGAACTGGCAGCGATGGGAGAACTGGCAACGATGGGAGAACTGGGAGAACTGGGAGCGATGGGAGAACTGGGAGAACTGGGAGCGATGGGAGAACTGGGAGAACTGGGAGAACTGGGAGAACGGAGAGAACTGGGAGCGATGGGAGAACTGGGAGAACTGGGAGTGATGGGAGAACTGGGAGCAATGGGAGACCTGGGAGCGTTGGGAGACCTGGGAGCGATGGGAGACCTGGGAGAACTGGGAGAACTGGGAGAACTGAGAGAACTGGGAGAACTGGGAGCGATGGGAGAACTGGGTGAACTGGGAGCGATGGGAGACCTGGGAGAACTGGGAGAACTGAGAGAACTGGGAGAACTGGGAGAACTGGGAGCGATGGGAGAACTGGGTGAACTGGGAGCAATGGGAGAACTGGGAGCGATGGGAGAACTGAGAGAACTGGGAGAACTGGATGAACTGAGAGAACTGGGAGCGATGGGAGAACTGGGTGAACTGGGAGCAATGGGAGACCTGGGAGAACTGGGAGAATTCAGAGAACTGGGAGAACTGGGAGAACTGGGAGCGATGGGAGAACTGGGTGAACTGGGAGCGATGGGAGACCTGGGAGACCTGGGAGAACTGGGAGAACTGAGAGAACTGGGAGAACTGGGAGCGATGGGAGAACTGGGTGAACTGGGAGCAATGGGAGAACTGGGAGCGATGGGAGAACTGAGAGAACTGGGAGAACTGGAAGAACTGAGAGAACTGGGAGCGATGGGAGAACTGGGTGAAGTGGGGGCAATGGGAGAACTGGAAGAACTGTAAGAACTGGGAGAACTGGAAGAACTGGGAGAACTGAGAGACCTGGGAGAACTGGGAGAACTGGCAGCGATGGGAGAACTGGAAACGATGGGAGAACTGGGAGCGATGGGAGAACTGGGAGAACGGAGAGAACTGGGAGAACTGGCAACGATGGGAGAACTGGGAGCGATTGGAGAACTGGGAGAACTGGGAGAACTGGGAGAACGGAGAGAACTGGGAGCGATGGGAGAACTGGGAGAACTGAGAGAACTGAGAGAACTGGGAGAACTGGGAGAACTGGGAGCGATGGGAGAACTGGGTGAACTGGGAGCGATGGGAGACCTGGGAGACCTGGGAGAACTGGGAGAAGTGAGAGAACTGGGAGAACTGGGAGAACTGGGAGCGATGGGAGAACTGGGTGAACTGGGAGTGGTGGGAGAACTGGGGGCAATGTGAGAACTGGGAGAACTGGGAGCGATGGGAGACCTGAGAGAACTGGGAGAACTGGGAGCGATGGGAGAACTGGGAGCAATGGGAGAACTGGGAGAACTGGGAGCGATGGGAGAACTGGGAGAACTGGAAGAACTGAGAGAACTGGGAGCGATGGGAGAACTGGGAGAACTGGGAGCAATGGGGGAAGTGGGAGAACTGGGAGAACTGGGAGTGATGGGAGAACTGGGAGAACTGAGAGAACTGGGAGCGATGGGAGAACTGGGAGAACTGGAAGAACTGGGAAAACTGGGAGGCCTGGGAGAACAGGGAGCGATGGGAGAACTGGGAGAACTGAGAGAACTGGGAGAACTCGGAGCGATGGGAGAACTGGGAGAACTGGGAGAACTGGAAGAACTGGAAGAACTGGGAGAACTGGGAGAACTGGAAGAACTGGGAGAACTGAGAGACCTGGGAGAACTGGGAGAACTGGCAGCGATGGGAGAACTGGCAACGATGGGAGAACTGGGAGCGATGGGAGAACTGGGAGAACGGAGAGAACTGGGAGAACTGGGAGCGATGGGAGAACTGGGAGAACTGGGAGCGATGGGAGAACTGGGAGAACTGGGAGAACTGGGAGAACGGAGAGAACTGGGAGCGATGGGAGAACTGGGAGAACTGGGAGTGATGGGAGAACTGGGAGCAATGGGAGACCTGGGAGCGTTGGGAGACCTGGGAGCGATGGGAGACCTGGGAGAACTGGGAGAACTGGGAGAACTGAGAGAACTGGGAGAACTGGGAGCGATGGGAGAACTGGGTGAACTGGGAGCGATGGGAGACCTGGGAGAACTGGGAGAACTGAGAGAACTGGGAGAACTGGGAGAACTGGGAGCGATGGGAGAACTGGGTGAACTGGGAGCAATGGGAGAACTGGGAGCGATGGGAGAACTGAGAGAACTGGGAGAACTGGATGAACTGAGAGAACTGGGAGCGATGGGAGAACTGGGTGAACTGGGAGCAATGGGAGACCTGGGAGAACTGGGAGAATTCAGAGAACTGGGAGAACTGGGAGAACTGGGAGCGATGGGAGAACTGGGTGAACTGGGAGCGATGGGAGACCTGGGAGACCTGGGAGAACTGGGAGAACTGAGAGAACTGGGAGAACTGGGAGCGATGGGAGAACTGGGTGAACTGGGAGCAATGGGAGAACTGGGAGCGATGGGAGAACTGAGAGAACTGGGAGAACTGGAAGAACTGAGAGAACTGGGAGCGATGGGAGAACTGGGTGAAGTGGGAGAACTGAGAGACCTGGGAGAACTGGGAGAACTGGGAGAACTGGGAGAACTGGAAGAACTGGGAGAACTGAGAGACCTGGGAGAACTGGGAGAACTGGCAGCGATGGGAGAACTGGAAACGATGGGAGAACTGGGAGCGATGGGAGAACTGGGAGAACGGAGAGAACTGGGAGAACTGGCAACGATGGGAGAACTGGGAGCGATTGGAGAACTGGGAGAACTGGGAGAACTGGGAGAACGGAGAGAACTGGGAGCGATGGGAGAACTGGGAGAACTGAGAGAACTGAGAGAACTGGGAGAACTGGGAGAACTGGGAGCGATGGGAGAACTGGGTGAACTGGGAGCGATGGGAGACCTGGGAGACCTGGGAGAACTGGGAGAAGTGAGAGAACTGGGAGAACTGGGAGAACTGGGAGCGATGGGAGAACTGGGTGAACTGGGAGCAATGGGATAACTGGGAGCGATGGGAGAACTGAGAGAACTGGGAGAACTGGATGAACTGAGAGAACTGGGAGCGATGGGAGAACTGGGTGAACTGGGAGCAATGGGAGAACTGTGAGCGATGGGAGACCTGAGAGAACTGGGAGAACTGGGAGAACTGGGAGCGATGGGAGAACTGGGTGAACTGGGAGCGATAGGAGACCTGGGAGACCTGGGAGAACTGGGAGAACTGAGAGAACTGGGAGAACTGGGAGAACTGGGAGCGATGGGAGAACTGGGTGAACTGGGAGCAATGGGAGAACTAGGAGCGATGGGAGAACTAAGAGAACTGGGAGAACTGGATGAACTGAGAGAACTGGGAGCGATGGGAGAACTGGGTGAACTGGGAGCAATGGGAGAAATGGGAGAACTGGGAGCAATGGGAGAACTGGAAGAACTGGGAGAACTGGGAGAACTGGGAACTGGCAATGGGAGAACTGGGAGAACTGGAAGAACTGGGAGAACTGGGAGAACTGGAAAACTGGGAGAACTGGGAGACCTGGGAGAACTGGGAGAACTGGGAGAACTGGGGATGGGAGAACTGGGAAAACGGAGAGAACTGGGAGAACTGGGAGCGATGGGAGAACTGGGAGAACTGGGAGAACGGGAGAGAACTGGGAGCGATGGGAGAACTGGGAGAACTGGGAGTGATGGGAGAACTGGGAGCAATGGGAGAACTGGAAGAACTGAGAGAACTGGGAGAACTGGGAGAACTGGGAGAACTGGAGAACTGGGAGAACTGGGAGGATGGGAGAACTGGGAACGATGGGAGAACTGGGAGCAATGGGAGAACTGGGAGAACTGGGGAGAGAACTGGGAGAATGGGAGAACCTGGGAGAACTGGGAGAACTGAGAGAACTGGGAGAACTGGAGAGAACTGGGAGCGATGGGAGAACTGGGAGAACTGGGAGCAATGGGAGAACTGGGAGCGATGGGAGAACTGAGAGAACTGGGAGAACTGGGATGAACTGGGAGAACTGGGGACTGGGAGAACTGGGTGAACTGGGAGAACTGGGAGAACCTGGGAAGAACTGGGAGAGAGAACTGGGAGAACTGGGAGCAATGGGAGAACTGGGAGCGATGGGAGAACTGAGAGAACTGGGAGAACTGGATGAACTGAGAGAACTGGGAGCGATGGGAGAACTGGGTGAACTGGGAGCAATGGGAGAACTGTGAGCGATGGGAGAACTGAGAGAACTGGGAGAACTGGAAGAACTGAGAGAACTGGGAGCGATGGGAGAACTGGGTGAACTGGGGGCAATGGGAGAACTGGAAGAACTGGGAAGAACTGGGAGAACTGGGAAAACTGGGAGAACTGAGAGACCTGGGAGAACTGGGAGAACTGGCAGCGATGGGAGAACTGGAAACGATGGGAGAACTGGGAGCGATGGGAGAACTGGGAGAACGGAGAGAACTGGGAGAACTGGGACTGGGAGAACTGGGAGCGATGGGAGAACTGGGAGAACTGGGAGAACTGGGAGAACGGAGAGAACTGGAAGAGAACTGGGAGGCCTGGGAGAACAGGGAGCGATGGGAGAACTGGGAGAACTGGGAGAACTGGGAGCGATGGGAGAACTGGGAGAACTGGGAGAACTGGAAGAACTGGAGAACTGGGAGAACTGGGAGAACTGGAACTGGGAGAACTGAGAGACCTGGGAGAACTGGGAGAACTGGGCAGCGCAATGGGAGAACTGGAGAACTGAGAACTGGGATGGGAGAACTGGGAGAACGAGAGAGAACTGGGAGAACTGGGAACTGGGAGAACTGGGAGAACTGGGAGCGATGGGAGAACTGGGAGAACTGGGAGAACTGGGAGAACTGGGAGAACTGGATGGGAGAACTGGGAGAACTGGGAGAACTGGGAGAAACTGGGAGAACTGATGGGAGAACTGGGAGCGATGGGAGACCTGGGAGAACTGGGAGAACTGGGAGAACTGAGAGAACTGGGAGAACTGGGAAGCGATGGGAGAACTGGGTGAACTGGGAGCGAGAGAACTGGGAGACCTGGGAGAACTGGGAGAACTGGGAGAACTGGGAGAACTGGGAGAACTGGGAGCGATGGGAGAACTGGGTGAACTGGGAGCAATGGGAGAACTGGGAGCGATGGGAGAACTGGGAGAACTGGGAGAACTGGATGAACTGAGAGAACTGGGAGAACTGGGAGAACTGGGTGAACTGGGAGCAATGGGAGAACTGGGAAGAACTGGGAGAACTGAGAGAACTGGGAGAACTGGGAGCAATGGGAGAACTGGGAGCGATGGGAGAACTGAGAGAACTGGGAGAACTGGATGAACTGAGAGAACTGGGAGCGATGGGAGAACTGGGTGAACTGGGAGCAATGGGAGAACTGTGAGCGATGGGAGAACTGAGAGAACTGGGAGAACTGGAAGAACTGAGAGAACTGGGAGCGATGGGAGAACTGGGTGAACTGGGGGCAATGGGAGAACTGGAAGAACTGGAAGAACTGGGAGAAGAAAACTGGGAGAACTGAGAGACCTGGGAGAACTGGGAGAACTGGCAGCGATGGGAGAACTGGAAACGATGGGAGAACTGGGAGCGATGGGAGAACTGGGAGAACGGAGAGAACTGGGAGAACTGGGAGCGATGGGAGAACTGGGAGCGATGGGAGAACTGGGAGAACTGGGAGAACTGGGAGAACGGGAGAACTGGGAGAACTGGGAAAACTGGGAGCCTGGGAGAACTGGGACGATGGGAGAACTGGGAGAACTGGGAGAACTGGGAGAACTCGGAGCGATGGGAGAACTGGGAGAACTGGGAGAACTGGAAGAACTGGAAGAACTGGGAGAACTGGAAGAACTGGGAGAACTGGGAGAACTGGGAGAACTGGGAGAACTGGCAGCGATGGGAGAACTGGCAACGATGGGAGAACTGGGAGCGATGGGAGAACTGGGACTGGGAACTGGGAGAACTGGGAGCAATGGGAGAACTGGGAGAACTGGGAGAGAGAACTGGGAGAACTGGGAGAACTGAGAGAACTGGGAGAACTGGGAGCGATGGGAGAACTGGGTGAACTGGGAGAATGGGAGAACTGGGAGCGATGGGAGAACTGAGAGAACTGGGAGAACTGGATGAACTGAGAGAACTGGGAGCGATGGGAGAACTGGGTGAACTGGGAGCAATGGGAGACCTGGGAGAACTGGGAGAATTCAGAGAACTGGGAGAACTGGGAGAACTGGGAGCGATGGGAGAACTGGGTGAACTGGGGAGCGATGGGAGAACTGGGAGACCAGGAGAACTGGGAGAACTGGAGAGAACTGGGAGAACTGGGAGAACTGGGAGCGATGGGAGAACTGGGTGAACTGGGAGCAATGGGAGAACTGGGAGAACTGGGAGAACTGAGAGAACTGGGAGAACTGGAAGAACTGAGAGAACTGGGAGCGATGGGAGAACTGGGGGCAATGGGAGAACTGGAAGAACTGGGAGAACTGGGAGAACTGGGAGAACTGAGAGACCTGGGAGAACTGGGAGAACTGGCAGCGATGGGAGAACTGGGATGGGAGAACTGGGAGCGATGGGAGAACTGGGAGAACGGAGAGAACTGGGAGAACTGGGAGCGAACTGGGAGAACTGGGAGAACTGGGAGAACTGGGAGAACTGGGAGAACTGGGAGAACTGGGAGAACTGGGAGAACTGGGAGAACTGGGAGTGATGGGAGAACTGGGAGCAATGGGAGAACTGGAAGAACTGAGAGAACTGGGAGAACTGGAAGAACTGGGAGAACTGAGAGAACTGGGAGAACTGGGAGCGATGGGAGAACGATGGGAGAACTGGGAGCGATTGGAGAACTGGGAGAACTGGGAGAACTGGGAGAACGGAGAGAACTGGGAGCGATGGGAGAACTGGGAGGAGAGAACTGAGAGAACTGGGAGAACTGGGAGAACTGGGAGCGATGGGAGAACTGGGTGAACTGGGAGCGATGGGAGAACTGGGAGACCTGGGAGAACTGGGAGAAGTGAGAGAACTGGGAGAACTGGGAGAACTGGGAGCGATGGGAGAACTGGGTGAACTGGGAGCAATGGGATAACTGGGAGCGATGGGAGAACTGAGAGAACTGGGAGAACTGGATGAACTGAGAGAACTGGGAGCGATGGGAGAACTGGGTGAACTGGGAGAACTGGGAGAACGGAGAGAACTGGGAGCGATGGGAGAACTGGGAGAACTGGGAGTGATGGGAGAACTGGGAGCAATGGGAGACCTGGGAGCGATGGGAGACCTGGGAGCGATGGGAGACCTGGGAGAACTGGGAGAACTGGGAGAACTGAGAGAACTGGGAGAACTGGGAGCGATGGGAGAACTGGGTGAACTGGGAGCGATGGGAGACCTGGGAGAACTGGGAGAACTGAGAGAACTGGGAGAACTGGGAGAACTGGGAGCGATGGGAGAACTGGGTGAACTGGGAGCAATGGGAGAACTGGGAGCGATGGGAGAACTGAGAGAACTGGGAGAACTGGATGAACTGAGAGAACTGGGAGCGATGGGAGAACTGGGTGAACTGGGAGCAATGGGAGACCTGGAAGAACTGGGAGAACTGAGAGAACTGGGAGAACTGGGAGCAATGGGAGAACTGGGAGCGATGGGAGAACTGAGAGAACTGGGAGAACTGGATGAACTGAGAGAACTGGGAGCGATGGGAGAACTGGGTGAACTGGGAGCAATGGGAGAACTGTGAGTGATGGGAGAACTGAGAGAACTGGGAGAACTGGAAGAACTGAGAGAACTGGGAGCGATGGGAGAACTGGCTGAACTGGGGGCAATGGGAGAACTGGAAGAACTGGAAGAACTGGGAGAACTGGGAAAACTGGGAGAACTGAGAGACCTGGGAGAACTGGGAGAACTGGCAGCGATGGGAGAACTGGAAACGATGGGAGAACTGGGAGCGATGGGAGAACTGGGAGAACGGAGAGAACTGGGAGAACTGGGAGCGATGGGAGAACTGGGAGCGATGGGAGAACTGGGAGAACTGGGAGAACTGGGAGAACGGAGAGAACTGGAAGAACTGGGAAAACTGGGAGGCCTGGGAGAACAGGGAGCGATGGGAGAACTGGGAGAACTGAGAGAACTGGGAGAACTCGGAGCGATGGGAGAACTGGGAGAACTGGGAGAACTGGAAGAACTGGAAGAACTGGGAGAACTGGAAGTACTGGGAGAACTGAGAGACCTGGGAGAACTGGGAGAACTGGCAGCGATGGGAGAACTGGCAACGATGGGAGAACTGGGAGCGATGGGAGAACTGGGAGAACGGAGAGAACTGGGAGAACTGGGAGCGATGGGAGAACTGGGAGAACTGGGAGCGATGGGAGAACTGGGAGAACTGGGAGAACTGGGAGAACGGAGAGAACTGGGAGAATGGGAGAACTGGGAGAACTGGGAGTGATGGGAGAACTGGGAGCAATGGGAGAACTGGGAGCAATGGGAGACCTGGGAGCGATGGGAGACCTGGGAGAACTGGGAGAACTGGGAGAACTGAGAGAACTGGGAGAACTGGGAGCGATGGGAGAACTGGGTGAACTGGGAGCGATGGGAGACCTGGGAGAACTGGGAGAACTGAGAGAACTGGGAGAACTGGGAGAACTGGGAGCGATGGGAGAACTGGGTGAACTGGGAGCAATGGGAGAACTGGGAGCGATGGGAGAACTGAGAGAACTGGGAGAACTGGATGAACTGAGAGAACTGGGAGCGATGGGAGAACTGGGTGAACTGGGAGCAATGGGAGACCTGGGAGAACTGGGAGAATTCAGAGAACTGGGAGAACTGGGAGAACTGGGAGCGATGGGAGAACTGGGTGAACTGGGAGCGATGGGAGACCTGGGAGACCAGGGAGAACTGGGAGAACTGAGAGAACTGGGAGAACTGGGAGAACTGGGAGCGATGGGAGAACTGGGTGAACTGGGAGCAATGGGAGAACTGGGAGCGATGGGAGAACTGAGAGAACTGGGAGAACTGGAAGAACTGAGAGAACTGGGAGCGATGGGAGAACTGGGTGAAGTGGGGGCAATGGGAGAACTGGAAGAACTGGAAGAACTGGGAGAACTGGAAGAACTGGGAGAACTGAGAGACCTGGGAGAACTGGGAGAACTGGCAGCGATGGGAGAACTGGAAACGATGGGAGAACTGGGAGCGATGGGAGAACTGGGAGAACGGAGAGAACTGGGAGAACTGGGAGCGATGGGAGAACTGGGAGCGATGGGAGAACTCGGAGAACTGGGAGAACTGGGAGAACTGGGAGAACGGAGAGAACTGGGAGTGATGGGAGAACTGGGAGAACTGGGAGTGATGGGAGAACTGGGAGCAATGGGAGAACTGGAAGAACTGAGAGAACTGGGAGAACTGGAAGAACTGGGAGAACTGAGAGAACTGGGAGAACTGGCAGCGATGGGAGAACTGGCAACGATGGGAGAACTGGGAGCGATTGGAGAACTGGGAGAACTGGGAGAACGGAGAGAACTGGGAGCGATGGGAGAACTGGGAGAACTGAGAGAACTGAGAGAACTGGGAGAACTGGGAGAACTGGGAGCGATGGGAGAACTGGGTGAACTGGGAGCGATGGGAGACCTGGGAGACCTGGGAGAACTGGGAGAAGTGAGAGAACTGGGAGAACTGGGAGAACTGGGAGCGATGGGAGAACTGGGAGAACTGAGAGAACTGGGAGAACTCGGAGCGATGGGAGAACTGGGAGAACTGGGAGAACTGGAAGAACTGGAAGAACTGGGAGAACTGGAAGTACTGGGAGAACTGAGAGACCTGGGAGAACTGGGAGAACTGGCAGCGATGGGAGAACTGGCAACGATGGGAGAACTGGGAGCGATGGGAGAACTGGGAGAACGGAGAGAACTGGGAGAACTGGGAGCGATGGGAGAACTGGGAGAACTGGGAGCGATGGGAGAACTGGGAGAACTGGGAGAACTGGGAGAACGGAGAGAACTGGGAGCGATGGGAGAACTGGGAGAACTGGGAGTGATGGGAGAACTGGGAGCAATGGGAGACCTGGGAGCGATGGGAGACCTGGGAGCGATGGGAGACCTGGGAGAACTGGGAGAACTGGGAGAACTGAGAGAACTGGGAGAACTGGGAGCGATGGGAGAACTGGGTGAACTGGGAGCGATGGGACCTCCTGGGAGAACTGGGAGAACTGAGAGAACTGGGAGAACTGGGAGAACTGGGAGCGATGGGAGAACTGGGTGAACTGGGAGCAATGGGAGAACTGGGAGCGATGGGAGAACTGAGAGAACTGGGAGAACTGGATGAACTGAGAGAACTGGGAGCGATGGGAGAACTGGGTGAACTGGGAGCAATGGGAGACCTGGGAGAACTGGGAGAATTCAGAGAACTGGGAGAACTGGGAGAACTGGGAGCGATGGGAGAACTGGGTGAACTGGGAGCGATGGGAGACCTGGGAGACCAGGGAGAACTGGGAGAACTGAGAGAACTGGGAGAACTGGGAGAACTGGGAGCGATGGGAGAACTGGGTGAACTGGGAGCAATGGGAGAACTGGGAGCGATGGGAGAACTGAGAGAACTGGGAGAACTGGAAGAACTGAGAGAACTGGGAGCGATGGGAGAACTGGGTGAAGTGGGGGCAATGGGAGAACTGGAAGAACTGGAAGAACTGGGAGAACTGGAAGAACTGGGAGAACTGAGAGACCTGGGAGAACTGGGAGAACTGGCAGCGATGGGAGAACTGGAAACGATGGGAGAACTGGGAGCGATGGGAGAACTGGGAGAACGGAGAGAACTGGGAGAACTGGGAGCGATGGGAGAACTGGGAGCGATGGGAGAACTGGGAGAACTGGGAGAACTGGGAGAACTGGGAGAACGGAGAGAACTGGGAGTGATGGGAGAACTGGGAGAACTGGGAGTGATGGGAGAACTGGGAGCAATGGGAGAACTGGAAGAACTGAGAGAACTGGGAGAACTGGAAGAACTGGGAGAACTGAGAGAACTGGGAGAACTGGCAGCGATGGGAGAACTGGCAACGATGGGAGAACTGGGAGCGATTGGAGAACTGGAGAACTGGGAGAACTGGGAGAACGGAGAGAACTGGGAGCGATGGGAGAACTGGGAGAACTGAGAGAACTGAGAGAACTGGGAGAACTGGGAGAACTGGGAGCGATGGGAGAACTGGGTGAACTGGGAGCGATGGGAGACCTGGGAGACCTGGGAGAACTGGGAGAAGTGAGAGAACTGGGAGAACTGGGAGAACTGGGAGCGATGGGAGAACTGGGTGAACTGGGAGCAATGGGATAACTGGGAGCGATGGGAGAACTGAGAGAACTGGGAGAACTGGATGAACTGAGAGAACTGGGAGCGATGGGAGAACTGGGTGAACTGGGAGCAATGGGAGAACTGTGAGCGATGGGAGACCTGAGAGAACTGGGAGAACTGGGAGAACTGGGAGCGATGGGAGAACTGGGTGAACTGGGAGCGATAGGAGACCTGGGAGACCTGGGAGAACTGGGAGAACTGGGAGAACTGGAAGAACTGAGAGAACTGGGAGCGATGGGAGAACTGGGTGAACTGGGGGCAATGGGAGAACTGGAAGAACTGGAAGAACTGGGAGAACTGGGAGAACTGAGAGACCTGGGAGAACTGGGAGAACTGGCAGCGATGTGAGAACTGGAAACGATGTGAGAACTGGGAGCGATGGGAGAACTGGGAAAACGGAGAGAACTGGGAGAACTGGGAGCGATGGGAGAACTGGGAGAACTGGGAGAACGGGAGAGAACTGGGAGCGATGGGAGAACTGGGAGAACTGGGAGTGATGGGAGAACTGGGAGCAATGGGAGAACTGGAAGAACTGAGAGAACTGGAAGAACTGGGAGAACTGAGAGAACTGGGAGAACTGGCAGCGATGGGAGAACTGGCAACGATGGGAGAACTGGGAGCGATGGGGGAACTGGGAGAACGGAGAGAACTGGGAGCAATGGGAGACCTGGGAGAACTGGGAGAACTGAGAGAACTGGGAGAACGGAGCGAACTGGGAGCGATGGGAGAACTGGGAGAACTCGGAGCAATGGGAGAACTGGGAGCGATGGGAGAACTGAGAGAACTGGGAGAACTGGATGAACTGAGAGAACTGGGAGCGATGGGAGAACTGGGTGAACTGGGAGCAATGGGAGACCTGGAAGAACTGGGAGAACTGAGAGAACTGGGAGAACTGGGAGCAATGGGAGAACTGGGAGCGATGGGAGAACTGAGAGAACTGGGAGAACTGGATGAACTGAGAGAACTGGGAGCGATGGGAGAACTGGGTGAACTGGGAGCAATGGGAGAACTGTGAGCGATGGGAGAACTGAGAGAACTGGGAGAACTGGAAGAACTGAGAGAACTGGGAGCGATGGGAGAACTGGGTGAACTGGGGGCAATGGGAGAACTGGAAGAACTGGAAGAACTGGGAGAACTGGGAAAACTGGGAGAACTGAGAGACCTGGGAGAACTGGGAGAACTGGCAGCGATGGGAGAACTGGAAACGATGGGAGAACTGGGAGCGATGGGAGAACTGGGAGAACGGAGAGAACTGGGAGAACTGGGAGCGATGGGAGAACTGGGAGCGATGGGAGAACTGGGAGAACTGGGAGAACTGGGAGAACTGGGAGAACGGAGAGAACTGGAAGAACTGGGAAAACTGGGAGGCCTGGGAGAACAGGGAGCGATGGGAGAACTGGGAGAACTGAGAGAACTGGGAGAACTCGGAGCGATGGGAGAACTGGGAGAACTGGGAGAACTGGAAGAACTGGAAGAACTGGGAGAACTGGGAGAACTGGAAGAACTGGGAGAACTGAGAGACCTGGGAGAACTGGGAGAACTGGCAGCGATGGGAGAACTGGCAACGATGGGAGAACTGGGAGCGATGGGAGAACTGGGAGAACGGAGAGAACTGGGAGAACTGGGAGCGATGGGAGAACTGGGAGAACTGGGAGCGATGGGAGAACTGGGAGAACTGGGAGAACTGGGAGAACGGAGAGAACTGGGAGCGATGGGAGAACTGGGAGAACTGGGAGTGATGGGAGAACTGGGAGCAATGGGAGACCTGGGAGCGATGGGAGACCTGGGAGCGATGGGAGACCTGGGAGAACTGGGAGAACTGGGAGAACTGAGAGAACTGGGAGAACTGGGAGCGATGGGAGAACTGGGTGAACTGGGAGCGATGGGAGACCTGGGAGAACTGGGAGAACTGAGAGAACTGGGAGAACTGGGAGAACTGGGAGCGATGGGAGAACTGGGTGAACTGGGAGCAATGGGAGAACTGGGAGCGATGGGAGAACTGAGAGAACTGGGAGAACTGGATGAACTGAGAGAACTGGGAGCGATGGGAGAACTGGGTGAACTGGGAGCAATGGGAGACCTGGGAGAACTGGGAGAATTCAGAGAACTGGGAGAACTGGGAGAACTGGGAGCGATGGGAGAACTGGGTGAACTGGGAGCGATGGGAGACCTGGGAGACCTGGGAGAACTGGGAGAACTGAGAGAACTGGGAGAACTGGGAGAACTGGGAGCGATGGGAGAACTGGGTGAACTGGGAGCAATGGGAGAACTGGGAGCGATGGGAGAACTGAGAGAACTGGGAGAACTGGAAGAACTGAGAGAACTGGGAGCGATGGGAGAACTGGGTGAAGTGGGGGCAATGGGAGAACTGGAAGAACTGGAAGAACTGGGAGAACTGGAAGAACTGGGAGAAATGAGAGACCTGGGAGAACTGGAGCGATGGGAGAACTGGAAACGATGGGAGAACTGGGAGCGATGGGAGAACTGGGAGAACGGAGAGAACTGGGAGAACTGGGAGCGATGGGAGAACTGGGAGAACTGGGAGAACTGGGAGAACTGGGAGAACGGAGAGAACTGGGAGTGATGGGAGAACTGGGAGAACTGGGAGTGATGGGAGAACTGGGAGCAATGGGAGAACTGGAAGAACTGAGAGAACTGGGAGAACTGGAAGAACTGGGAGAACTGAGAGAACTGGGAGAACTGGCAGCGATGGGAGAACTGGCAACGATGGGAGAACTGGGAGCGATTGGAGAACTGGGAGAACTGGGAGAACTGGGAGAACTGAGAGAACTGGGAGCGATGGGAGAACTGGGTGAACTGGGGGCAATGGGAGAACTGGAAGAACTGGAAGAACTGGGAGAACTGGGAGCAATGGGAGAACTGGGAGCGATGGGAGAACTGAGAGAACTGGGAGAACTGGATGAACTGAGAGAACTGGGAGCGATGGGAGAACTGGGTGAACTGGGAGCAATGGGAGAACTGTGAGCGATGGGAGAACTGAGAGAACTGGGAGAACTGGAAGAACTGAGAGAACTGGGAGCGATGGGAGAACTGGGTGAACTGGGGGCAATGGGAGAACTGGAAGAACTGGAAGAACTGGGAGAACTGGGAAAACTGGGAGAACTGAGAGACCTGGGAGAACTGGGAGAACTGGCAGCGATGGGAGAACTGGAAACGATGGGAGAACTGGGAGCGATGGGAGAACTGGGAGAACGGAGAGAACTGGGAGAACTGGGAGCGATGGGAGAACTGGGAGCGATGGGAGAACTGGGAGAACTGGGAGAACTGGGAGAACTGGGAGAACGGAGAGAACTGGAAGAACTGGGAAAACTGGGAGGCCTGGGAGAACAGGGATGGGAGAATGGGAGAACTGGGAGAACTGGGAGAACTGGGAGAACTCGGAGCGATGGGAGAACTGGGAGAACTGGAAGAACTGGAAGAACTGGAAGAACTGGGAGAACTGGGAGAACTGGAAGAACTGGGAGAACTGAGAGACCTGGGAGAACTGGGAGAACTGGCAGCGATGGGAGAACTGGCAACGATGGGAGAACTGGGAGCGATGGGAGAACTGGGAGAACGGAGAGAACTGGGAGAACTGGGAGCGATGGGAGAACTGGGAGAACTGGGAGCGATGGGAGAACTGGGAGAACTGGGAGAACTGGGAGAACGGAGAGAACTGGGAGCGATGGGAGAACTGGGAGAACTGGGAGTGATGGGAGAACTGGGAGCAATGGGAGACCTGGGAGCGATGGGAGACCTGGGAGCGATGGGAGACCTGGGAGAACTGGGAGAACTGGGAGAACTGAGAGAACTGGGAGAACTGGGAGCGATGGGAGAACTGGGTGAACTGGGAGCGATGGGAGACCTGGGAGAACTGGGAGAACTGAGAGAACTGGGAGAACTGGGAGAACTGGGAGCGATGGGAGAACTGGGTGAACTGGGAGCAATGGGAGAACTGGGAGCGATGGGAGAACTGAGAGAACTGGGAGAACTGGATGAACTGAGAGAACTGGGAGCGATGGGAGAACTGGGTGAACTGGGAGCAATGGGAGACCTGGGAGAACTGGGAGAATTCAGAGAACTGGGAGAACTGGGAGAACTGGGAGCGATGGGAGAACTGGGTGAACTGGGAGCGATGGGAGACCTGGGAGACCTGGGAGAACTGGGAGAACTGAGAGAACTGGGAGAACTGGGAGAACTGGGAGCGATGGGAGAACTGGGTGAACTGGGAGCAATGGGAGAACTGGGAGCGATGGGAGAACTGAGAGAACTGGGAGAACTGGAAGAACTGAGAGAACTGGGAGCGATGGGAGAACTGGGTGAAGTGGGGGCAATGGGAGAACTGGAAGAACTGGAAGAACTGGGAGAACTGGAAGAACTGGGAGAAATGAGAGACCTGGGAGAACTGGCAGCGATGGGAGAACTGGAAACGATGGGAGAACTGGGAGCGATGGGAGAACTGGGAGAACGGAGAGAACTGGGAGAACTGGGAGCGATGGGAGAACTGGGAGCGATGGGAGAACTGGGAGAACTGGGAGAACTGGGAGAACGGAGAGAACTGGGAGTGATGGGAGAACTGGGAGAACTGGGAGTGATGGGAGAACTGGGAGCAATGGGAGAACTGGAAGAACTGAGAGAACTGGGAGAACTGGAAGAACTGGGAGAACTGAGAGAACTGGGAGAACTGGCAGCGATGGGAGAACTGGCAACGATGGGAGAACTGGGAGCGATTGGAGAACTGGGAGAACTGGGAGAACTGGGAGAACGGAGAGAACTGGGAGCGATGGGAGAACTGGGAGAACTGAGAGAACTGAGAGAACTGGGAGAACTGGGAGCGATGGGAGAACTGGGTGAACTGGGAGCGATGGGAGACCTGGGAGACCTGGGAGAACTGGGAGAAGTGAGAGAACTGGGAGAACTGGGAGAACTGGGAGCGATGGGAGAACTGGGTGAACTGGGAGCAATGGGAAACTGGGAGCGATGGGAGAACTGAGAGAACTGGGAGAACTGGATGAACTGAGAGAACTGGGAGCGATGGGAGAACTGGGTGAACTGGGAGCAATGGGAGAACTGTGAGCGATGGGAGACCTGAGAGAACTGGGAGAACTGGGAGAACTGGGAGCGATGGGAGAACTTGGTGAACTGGGAGCGATAGGAGACCTGGGAGACCTGGGAGAACTGGGAGAACTGAGAGAACTGGGAGAACTGGGAGAACTGGGAGCGATGGGAGAACTGGGTGAACTGGGAGCAATGGGAGAACTGGGAGCGATGGGAGAACTAAGAGAACTGGGAGAACTTGATGAACTGAGAGAACTGGGAGCGATGGGAGAACTGGGTGAACTGGGAGCAATGGGAGAACTGTGAGCGATGGGAGAACTGGGTGAACTGGGGGCAATGGGAGAACTGGAAGAACTGGAAGAACTGGGAGAACTGGGAGAACTGGAAAAACTGGGAGAACTGAGAGACCTGGGAGAACTGGGAGAACTGGCAGCGATGGGAGAACTGGAAACGATGGGAGAACTGGGAGCGATGGGAGAACTGGGAGAACGGAGAGAACTGGGAGAACTGGGAGCGATGGGAGAACTGGGAGCGATGGGAGAACTGGGAGAACTGGGAGAACTGGGAGAACTGGGAGGAGAACTGGGAGCGATGGGAGAACTGGGAGAACTGGGAGTGATGGGAGAACTGGGAGCAATGGGAGAACTGGAAGAACTGAGAGAACTGAGAGAACTGGGAGAACTGGGAGAACTGGGAGCAATGGGAGAACTGGGTGAACTGGGAGCGATGGGAGACCTGGGAGAACTGGGAGAACTGAGAGAACTGGGAGAACTGGGAGAACTGGGAGCGATGGGAGAACTGGGTGAACTGGGAGCAATGGGAGAACTGGGAGCGATGGGAGAACTGAGAGAACTGGGAGAACTGGGAGAACTGGGTGAACTGAGAGAACTGGGAGCGATGGGAGAACTGGGTGAACTGGGAGCAATGGGAGAACTGTGAGCGATGGGAGACCTGAGAGAACTGGGAGAACTGGGAGCGATGGGAGAACTGGGTGAACTGGGAGAACTGGAAGAACTGAGAGAACTGGGAGCGATGGGAGAACTGGGTGAACTGGGGGCAATGGGAGAACTGGAAGAACTGGAAGAACTGGGAGAACTGGGAGAACTGGGAGAACTGGAAGAACTGGGAGAACTGAGAGACCTGGGAGAACTGGGAGAACTGGCAGCGATGTGAGAACTGGAAACGATGGGAGAACTGGGATCGATGGGAGAACTGGGAAAACGGAGAGAACTGGGAGAACTGGGAGCGATGGGAGAACTGGGAGCGATGGGAGAACTGGGTGAACTGGGAGCGATGGGAGACCTGGGAGAACTGGGAGAACTGAGAGAACTGGGAGAACTGGGAGAACTGGGAGCGATGGGAGAACTGGGTGAACTGGGAGCAATGGGAGAACTGGGAGCGATGGGAGAACTGAGAGAACTGGGAGAACTGGATGAACTGAGAGAACTGGGAGCGATGGGAGAACTGGGTGAACTGGGAGCAATGGGAGAACTGTGAGCGATGGGAGAACTGAGAGAACTGGGAGAACTGGAAGAACTGAGAGAACTGGGAGCGATGGGAGAACTGGGTGAACTGGGGGCAATGGGAGAACTGGAAGAACTGGAAGAACTGGGAGAACTGGGAGAACTGGAAGAACTGGGAGAACTGAGAGACCTGGGAGAACTGGGAGAACTGGCAGCGATGTGAGAACTGGAAACGATGGGAGAACTGGGAGCGATGGGAGAACTGGGAAAACGGAGAGAACTGGGAGAACTGGGAGCGATGGGAGAACTGGGAGAACTGGGAGAACGGGGAGAACTGGGAGCGATGGGAGAACTGGGAGAACTGGGAGTGATGGGAGAACTGGAAGAACTGGGAGAACTGAGAGAACTGGGAGAACTGGCAGCGATGGGAGAACTGGCAACGATGGGAGAACTGGGAGCGATGGGGGAACTGGGAGAACGGAGAGAACTGGGAGCAATGGGAGACCTGGGAGAACTGGGAGAACTGAGAGAACTGGGAGAACGGAGAGAACTGGGAGCGATGGGAGAACTGGGAGAACTGGGAGCAATGGGAGACCTGGAAGAACTGGGAGAACTGAGAGAACTGGGAGAACTGGGAGCAATGGGAGAACTGGGAGCGATGGGAGAACTGAGAGAACTGGGAGAACTGGATGAACTGAGAGAACTGGGAGCGATGGGAGAACTGGGTGAGCTGGGAGCAATGGGAGAACTGTGAGCGATGGGAGAACTGAGAGAACTGGGAGAACTGGAAGAACTGAGAGAACTGGGAGCGATGGGAGAACTGGGTGAACTGGGGGCAATGGGAGAACTGGAAGAACTGGAAGAACTGGGAGAACTGGGAAAACTGGGAGAACTGAGAGACCTGGGAGAACTGGGAGAACTGGCAGCGATGGGAGAACTGGAAACGATGGGAGAACTGGGAGCGATGGGAGAACTGGGAGAACGGAGAGAACTGGGAGAACTGGGAGCGATGGGAGAACTGGGAGCGATGGGAGAACTGGGAGAACTGGGAGAACTGGGAGAACGGAGAGAACTGGGAGCGATGGGAGAACTGGGAGAACTGGGAGTGATGGGAGAACTGGGAGCAATGGGAGAACTGGAAGAACTGAGAGAACTGAGAGAACTGGGAGAACTGGGAGCGATGGGAGAACTGGGTGAAAAGGGAGCGATGGGAGACCTGGGAGACCTGGGAGAACTGGGAGAACTGAGAGAACTGGGAGAACTGGGAGAACTGGGAGCGATGGGAGAACTGGGTGAACTGGGAGCAATGGGAGAACTGGGAGCGATGGGAGAACTGAGAGAACTGGGAGAACTGGATGAACTGAGAGAACTGGGAGCGATGGGAGAACTGGGTGAACTGTGAGCGATGGGAGAACTGTGAGCGATGGGAGAACTGAGAGAACTGGGAGAACTGGAAGAACTGAGAGAACTGGGAGCGATGGGAGAACTGGGTGAACTGGGGGCAATGGGAGAACTGGAAGAACTGGAAGAACTGGGAGAACTGGGAAAACTGGGAGAACTGAGAGACCTGGGAGAACTGGGAGAACTGGCAGCGATGGGAGAACTGGAAACGATGGGAGAACTGGGAGCGATGGGAGAACTGGGAGAACGGAGAGAACTGGCAGAACTGGGAGCGATGGGAGAACTGGGAGTGATGGGAGAACTGGGAGAACTGGGAGAACTGGGAGAACTGGGAGAACGGAGAGAACTGGGAGCGATGGGAGAACTGGGAGAACTGGGAGTGATGGGAGAACTGGGAGCAATGGGAGAACTGGAAGAACTGAGAGAACTGAGAGAACTGGGAGAACTGGGAGCGATGGGAGAACTGGGTGAACTGGGAGCGATGGGAGACCTGGGCGACCTGGGAGAACTGGGAGAACTGAGAGAACTGGGAGAACTGGGAGCGATGGGAGAACTGGGTGAACTGGGAGCAATGGGAGAACTGGGAGCGATGGGAGAACTGAGAGAACTGGGAGAACTGGATGAACTGAGAGAACTGGGAGCGATGGGAGAACTGGGTGAACTGGGAGCAATGGGAGAACTGTGAGCGATGGGAGAACTGAGAGAACTGGGAGAACTGGAAGAACTGAGAGAACTGGGAGCGATGGGAGAACTGGGTGAACTGGGGGCAATGGGAGAACTGGAAGAACTGGAAGAACTGGGAGAACTGGGAGAACTGGGAGAACTGGAAGAACTGGGAGAACTGAGAGACCTGGGAGAACTGGGAGAACTGGCAGCGATGTGAGAACTGGAAACGATGGGAGAACTGGGATCGATGGGAGAACTGGGAAAACGGAGAGAACTGGGAGAACTGGGAGCGATGGGAGAACTGGGAGTGATGGGAGAACTGGGTGAACTGGGAGCGATGGGAGACCTGGGAGAACTGGGAGAACTGAGAGAACTGGGAGAACTGGGAGAACTGGGAGCGATGGGAGAACTGGGTGAACTGGGAGCAATGGGAGAACTGGGAGCGATGGGAGAACTGAGAGAACTGGGAGAACTGGATGAACTGAGAGAACTGGGAGCGATGGGAGAACTGGGTGAACTGGGAGCAATGGGAGAACTGTGAGCGATGGGAGAACTGAGAGAACTGGGAGAACTGGAAGAACTGAGAGAACTGGGAGCGATGGGAGAACTGGGTGAACTGGGGGCAATGGGAGAACTGGAAGAACTGGAAGAACTGGGAGAACTGGGAGAACTGGAAGAACTGGGAGAACTGAGAGACCTGGGAGAACTGGGAGAACTGGCAGCGATGTGAGAACTGGAAACGATGTGAGAACTGGGAGCGATGGGAGAACTGGGAAAACGGAGAGAACTGGGAGAACTGGGAGCGATGGGAGAACTGGGAGAACTGGGAGAACGGGAGAGAACTGGGAGCGATGGGAGAACTGGGAGAACTGGGAGTGATGGGAGAACTGGAAGAACTGGGAGAACTGAGAGAACTGGGAGAACTGGCAGCGATGGGAGAACTGGCAACGATGGGAGAACTGGGAGCGATGGGGGAACTGGGAGAACGGAGAGAACTGGGAGCAATGGGAGACCTGGGAGAACTGGGAGAACTGAGAGAACTGGGAGAACGGAGAGAACTGGGAGCGATGGGAGAACTGGGAGAACTCGGAGCAATGGGAGACCTGGAAGAACTGGGAGAACTGAGAGAACTGGGAGAACTGGGAGCAATGGGAGAACTGGGAGCGATGGGAGAACTGAGAGAACTGGGAGAACTGGATGAACTGAGAGAACTGGGAGCGATGGGAGAACTGGGTGAGCTGGGAGCAATGGGAGAACTGTGAGCGATGGGAGAACTGAGAGAACTGGGAGAACTGGAAGAACTGAGAGAACTGGGAGCGATGGGAGAACTGGGTGAACTGGGGGCAATGGGAGAACTGGAAGAACTGGAAGAACTGGGAGAACTGGGAAAACTGGGAGAACTGAGAGACCTGGGAGAACTGGGAGAACTGGCAGCGATGGGAGAACTGGAAACGATGGGAGAACTGGGAGCGATGGGAGAACTGGGAGAACGGAGAGAACTGGGAGAACTGGGAGCGATGGGAGAACTGGGAGCGATGGGAGAACTGGGAGAACTGGGAGAACTGGGAGAACGGAGAGAACTGGGAGCGATGGGAGAACTGGGAGAACTGGGAGTGATGGGAGAACTGGGAGCAATGGGAGAACTGGAAGAACTGAGAGAACTGAGAGAACTGGGAGAACTGGGAGCGATGGGAGAACTGGGTGAAAAGGAGCGATGGGAGACCTGGGAGACCTGGGAGAACTGGGAGAACTGAGAGAACTGGGAGAACTGGGAGAACTGGGAGCGATGGGAGAACTGGGTGAACTGGGAGCAATGGGAGAACTGGGAGCGATGGGAGAACTGAGAGAACTGGGAGAACTGGATGAACTGAGAGAACTGGGAGCGATGGGAGAACTGGGTGAACTGTGAGCGATGGGAGAACTGTGAGCGATGGGAGAACTGAGAGAACTGGGAGAACTGGAAGAACTGAGAGAACTGGGAGCGATGGGAGAACTGGGTGAATTGGGGGCAATGGGAGAACTGGAAGAACTGGAAGAACTGGGAGAACTGGGAGAACTGGAAGAACTGGGAGAACTGAGAGACCTGGGAGAACTGGGAGAACTGGCAGCGATGTGAGAACTGGAAACGATGGGAGAACTGGGAGCGATGGGAGAACTGGGAAAACGGAGAGAACTGGGAGAACTGGGAGCGATGGGAGAACTGGGAGCGATGGGAGAACTGGGTGAACTGGGAGCGATGGGAGAACTGGGAGAACTGAGAGAACTGGGAGAACTGGGAGAACTGGGAGCGATGGGAGAACTGGGTGAACTGGGAGCAATGGGAGAACTGGGAGCGATGGGAGAACTGAGAGAACTGGGAGAACTGGATGAACTGAGAGAACTGGGAGCGATGGGAGAACTGGGTGAACTGGGAGCAATGGGAGAACTGTGAGCGATGGGAGAACTGAGAGAACTGGGAGAACTGGAAGAACTGAGAGAACTGGGAGCGATGGGAGAACTGGGTGAACTGGGGGCAATGGGAGAACTGGAAGAACTGGAAGAACTGGGAGAACTGGGAGAACTGGAAGAACTGGGAGAACTGAGAGACCTGGGAGAACTGTGAGAACTGGCAGCGATGTGAGAACTGGAAACGATGTGAGAACTGGGAGCGATGGGAGAACTGGGAAAACGGAGAGAACTTTGGAGAACTGGGAGCGATGGGAGAACTGGGAGAACGGGAGAGAACTGGGAGCGATGGGAGAACTGGGAGAACTGGGAGTGATGGGAGAACTGGGAGCAATGGGAGAACTGGAAGAACTGAGAGAACTGGGAGAACTGGCAGCGATGGGAGAACTGGCAACGATGGGAGAACTGGGAGCGATGGGGGAACTGGGAGAACGGAGAGAACTGGGAGCAATGGGAGACCTGGGAGAACTGGGAGAACTGAGAGAACTGGGAGAACGGAGAGAACTGGGAGCGATGGGAGAACTGGGAGAACTCGGAGCAATGGGAGAACTGGGAGCGATGGGAGAACTGAGAGAACTGGGAGAACTGGATGAACTGAGAGAACTGGGAGCGATGGGAGAACTGGGTGAACTGGGAGCAATGGGAGACCTGGAAGAACTGGGAGAACTGAGAGAACTGGGAGAACTGGGAGCGATGGGAGAACTGGGTGAACTGGGAGCGATGGGAGACCTGGGAGACCTGGGAGACCTGGGAGAACTGAGAAAACTGGGAGAACTGGGTGAACTGGGAGCGATGGGAGAACTGGGTGAACTGGGAGCAATGGGAGAACTGGGAGCGATGGGAGAACTGAGAGAACTGGGAGAACTGGATGAACTGAGAGAACTGGGAGCGATGGGAGAACTGGGTGAACTGGGAGCAATGGGAGAACTGTGAGCGATGGGAGAACTGAGAGAACTGGGAGAACTGGAAGAACTGAGAGAACTGGGAGCGATGGGAGAACTGGGTGAACTGGGAGCAATGGGAGAACTGGAAGAACTGGAAGAACTGGGAGAACTGGGAGAACTGGAAGAACTGGGAGAACTGAGAGACCTGGGAGAACTGGGAGAACTGGCAGCGATGGGAGAACTGGCAACGATGGGAGAACTGGGAGCGATGGGAGAACTGGGAGAACGGAGAGAACTGGGAGAACTGGGAGCGATGGGAGAACTGGGAGCGATGGGAGAACTGGGAGAACTGGGAGAACTGGGAGAACGGAGAGAACTGGGAGCGATGGGAGAACTGGGAGAACTGGGAGTGATGGGAGAACTGGGAGCAATGGGAGAACTGGAAGAACTGAGAGAACTGGGAGCGATGGGGGAACTGGGTGAACTGGGAGCAATGGGAGAACTGGAAGAACTGGAAGAACTAGGATAACTGGGAGAACTGGAAGAACTGGGAGAACTGAGAGACCTGGGAGAACTGGGAGAACTGGGAGAACGGAGAGAACTGGGAGCGATGGGAGAACTGGGAGAACTGGGAGTGATGGGAGAACTGGGAGCAATGGGAGACCTGGGAGCAATGGGAGACCTGGGAGCGATGGGAGACCTGGGAGTACTGGGAGAACTGAGAGAACTGGGAGAACTGGGTGAACTGGGAGCGATGGGAGACCTGGGAGAACTGGGAGAACTGAGAGAACTGGGAGAACTGGGAGAACTGGGAGCGATGGGAGAACTGGGTGAACTGGGAGCAATGGGAGAACTGGGAGCGATGGGAGAACTGAGAGAACTGGGAGAACTGGATGAACTGAGAGAACTGGGAGCGATGGGAGAACTGGGTGAACTGGGAGCAATGGGAGAACTGTGAGCGATGGGAGAACTGAGAGAACTGAGAGAACTGGGAGAACTGGGAGAACTGGGAGCGATGGGAGAACTGGGTGAACTGGGAGCAATGGGAGAACTGGGAGAACTGGGAGCGATGGGAGAACTGGGAGAACTGGAAGAACTGAGAGAACTGGGAGAACTGGGAGCAATGGGGGAAGTGGGAGAACTGGGAGAACTGGGAGTGATGGGAGAACTGGGAGAACTGGGAGAACTCGGAGCGATGGGAGAACTGGGAGAACTGAGAGAACTGGGAGAACTGGAAGAACTGGAAGAACTGGGAGAACTGGGAGAACTGGAAGAACTGGGAGAACTGAGAGACCTGGGAGAACTGGGAGAACTGGCAGCAATGGGAGAACTGGCAATGATGGGAGAACTGGGAGCGATGGGAGAACTGGGAGAACGGAGAGAACTGGGAGAACTGGGAGCGATGGGAGAACTGGGAGCGATGGGAGACCTGGAAGAACTGGGAGAACTGAGAGAACTGGGAGAACTGGGAGAACTGGGAGCGATGGGAGAACTGGGTGAACTGGGAGCGATGGGAGACCTGGGAGACCTGGGAGAACTGAGAGAACTGAGAGAACTGGGAGAACTGGGTGAACTGGGAGCGATGGGAGAACTGGGTGAACTGGGAGCAATGGGAGAACTGGGAGCGATGGGAGAACTGAGAGAACTGGGAGAACTGGATGAACTGAGAGAACTGGGAGCGATGGGAGAACTGGGTGAACTGGGAGCAATGGGAGAACTGTGAGCGATGGGAGAACTGAGAGAACTGGGAGAACTGGAAAAACTGAGAGAACTGGGAGCGATGGGAGAACTGGGTGAACTGGGAGCAATGGGAGAACTGGAAGAACTGGAAGAACTGGGAGAACTGGGAGAACTGGAAGAACTGGGAGAACTGAGAGACCTGGGAGAACTGGGAGAACTGTCAGCGATGGGAGAACTGGCAACGATGGGAGAACTGGGAGTGATGGGAGAACTGGGAGAACTGGGAGCGATGGGAGAACTGGGAGCGATGGGAGAACTGGGAGAACGGAGAGAACGGAGAGAACTGGGAGCGATGGGAGAACTGGGAGAACTGGGAGAACGGAGAGAACTGGGAGCGATGGGAGAACTGGGAGAACTGGGAGTGATGGGAGAACTGGGAGCAATGGGAGAACTAGAAGAACTGAGAGAACTGGGAGCGATGGGGGAACTGGGTGAACTGGGAGCAATGGGAGAACTGGAAGAACTGGAAGACCTAGGATAACTGGGAGAACTGGAAGAACTGGGAGAACTGAGAGACCTGGGAGAACTGGGAGAACTGGGAGAACGGAGAGAACTGGGAGCGATGGGAGAACTGGGAGAACTGGGAGTGATGGGAGAACTGGGAGCAATGGGAGACCTGGGAGCAATGGGAGACCTGGGAGCGATGGGAGACCTGGGAGAACTGGGAGAACTGAGAGAACTGGGAGAACTGGGAGAACTGGGTGAACTGGGAGCGATGGGAGACCTGGGATAACTGGGAGAACTGAGAGAACTGGGAGAACTGGGAGAACTGGGAGCGGTGGGAGAACTGGGTGAACTGGGAGCAATGGGAGAAATGGGAGCGATGGGAGAACTGGGAGAACTGGATGAACTGAGAGAACTGGGAGCGATGGGAGAACTGGGTGAACTGGGAGCAATGGGAGAACTGTGAGCGATGGGAGAACTGAGAGAACTGGGAGAACTGGAAGAACTGAGAGAACTGGGAGCGATGGGAGAACTGGGAGAACTGAGAGAACTGGGAGAACTGGGAGAACTGGGAGCGATGGGAGAACTGGGTGAACTGGGAGCAATGGGAGAACTGGGAGAACTGGGAGCGATGGGAGAACTGGGAGAACTGGAAGAACTGAGAGAACTGGGAGAACTGGGAGCAATGGGGGAAGTGGGAGAACTGGGAGAACTGGGAGTGATGGGAGAACTGGGAGAACTGAGAGAACTGGGAGCGATGGGAGAACTGGGAGAACTGAGAGAACTGGGAGAACTGGAAGAACTGGGAGAACTGGGAGGCCTGGGAGAACAGGGAGCGATGGGAGAACTGGGAGAACTGAGAGAACTGGGAGAACTCGGAGCGATGGGAGAACTGGGAGAACTGAGAGAACTGGGAGAACTGGAAGAACTGGAAGAACTGGGAGAACTGGAAGAACTGGGAGAACTGAGAGACCTGGGAGAACTGGGAGAACTGGCAGCGATGGGAGAACTGGCAACGATGGGAGAACTGGGAGCGATGGGAGAACTGGGAGAACGGAGAGAACTGGGAGAACTGGGAGCGATGGGAGAACTGGGAGAACTGGGAGCGATGGGAGAACTGGGAGAACTGGGAGAACGGAGAGAACTGGGAGCGATGGGAGAACTGGGAGAACTGGGAGTGATGGGAGAACTGGGAGCAATGGGAGACCTGGGAGCGATGGGAGACCTGGGAGAACTGAGAGAACTGGGAGAACTGGGAGAACTTGGAGCGATGGGAGAACTGGGTGAACTGGGAGCGATGGGAGACCTGGGAGAACTGGGAGAACTGAGAGAACTGGGAGAACTGGGAGCGATGGGAGAACTGGGTGAACTGGGAACAATGGGAGAACTGGGAGCGATGGGAGAACTGAGAGAACTGGGAGAACTGGATGAACTGAGAGAACTGGGAGCGATGGGAGAACTGGGTGAACTGGGAGCAATGGGAGAACTGGGAGCGATGGGAGAACTGAGAGAACTGGGAGAACTGGAAGAACTGAGAGAACTGGGAGCAATGGGAGAACTGGAAGAACTGGGAGCAATGGGAGAACTGGAAGAACTGGAAGAACTGGGAGAACTGGGAGAACTGGAAGAACTGGGAGAACTGAGAGACCTGGGAGAACTGGGAGAACTGGGAGCGATGGGAGAACTGGGAGAACGGAGAGAACTGGGAGAACTGGGAGAACTGGGAGCGATGGGAGAACTGGGAGAACTGGGAGAACGGAGAGAACTGGGAGCGATGGGATAACTGGGAGAACTGGGAGTGATGGGAGAACTGGGAGCAATGGGAGACCTGGGAGCGATGGGAGACCTGGGAGAACTGGGAGAACTGAGAGAACTGGGAGAACTGGGAGAACTTGGAGCGATGGGAGAACTGGGTGAACTGGGAGCGATGGGAGACCTGGGAGAACTGGGAGAACTGAGAGAACTGAGAGAACTGGGAGAACTGGGAGCGATGGGAGAACTGGGTGAACTGGGAACAATGGGAGAACTGGGAGCGATGGGAGAACTGAGAGAACTGGGAGAACTGGATGAACTGAGAGAACTGGGAGCGATGGGAGAACTGGGTGAACTGGGAGCAATGGGAGACCTGGGAGAACTGGGAGAACTGGGAGAACTGGGAGAACTGGGAGCGATGGGAGAACTGGGTGAAATGGGAGCGATGGGAGACCTGGGAGACCTGGGAGAACTGAGAGAACTGAGAGAACTGGGAGAACTGGGAGAACTGGGAGTGATGGGAGAACTGGGTGAACTGGGAGCAATGGGAGAACTGGGAGCGATGGGAGAACTGAGAGAACTGGGAGAACTGGATGAACTGAGAGAACTGGGAGCGATGAGAGAACTGGGTGAACTGGGAGCAATGGGAGAACTGTGAGCGATGGGAGAACTGAGAGAACTGGAAGAACTGAGAGAACTGAGAGCGATGGGAGAACTGGGTGAACTGGGAGCAATGGGAGAACTGGAAGAACTGGAAGAACTGGGAGAACTGGGAGAACTGGAAGAACTGGAAGAACTGGAAGAACTGGGAGAACTGGGAGAACTGGAGGAAACTGGGAGCGATGGGAGAACTGGGAGAACTGAGAGAACTGGGAGAACTCGGAGCGATGGGAGAACTGGGAGAACTGAGAGAACTGGGAGAACTGGAAGAACTGGAAGAACTGGGAGAACTGGGAGAACTGGAAGAACTGGGAGAACTGAGAGACCTGGGAGAACTGGGAGAACTGGCAGCGATGGGAGAACTGGCAACGATGGGAGAACTGGGAGCGATGGGAGAACTGGGAGAACGGAGAGAAATGGGAGAACTGGGAGCGATGGGAGAACTGGGAGCGATGGGAGAACTGGGAGAACTGGGAGAACTGGGAGCGATGGGAGAACTGGGAGAACTGGGAGAACGGAGAGAACTGGGAGCGATGGGAGAACTGGGAGAACTGGGAGTGATGGGAGAACTGGGAGCAATGGGAGACCTGGGAGCGATGGGAGACCTGGGAGAACTGGGAGAACTGAGAGAACTGGGAGAACTGGGAGAACTTGGAGCGATGGGAGAACTGGGTGAACTGGGAGCGATGGGAGACCTGGGAGAACTGGGAGAACTGAGAGAACTGAGAGAACTGGGAGAACTGGGAGCGATGGGAGAACTGGGTGAACTGGGAACAATGGGAGAACTGGGAGCGATGGGAGAACTGAGAGAACTGGGAGAACTGGATGAACTGAGAGAACTGGGAGCGATGGGAGAACTGGGTGAACTGGGAGCAATGGGAGACCTGGGAGAACTGGGAGAACTGGGAGAACTGGGAGAACTGGGAGCGATGGGAGAACTGGGTGAAATGGGAGCGATGGGAGACCTGGGAGACCTGGGAGAACTGAGAGAACTGAGAGAACTGGGAGAACTGGGAGAACTGGGAGTGATGGGAGAACTGGGTGAACTGGGAGCAATGGGAGAACTGGGAGCGATGGGAGAACTGAGAGAACTGGGAGAACTGGATGAACTGAGAGAACTGGGAGCGATGAGAGAACTGGGTGAACTGGGAGCAATGGGAGAACTGGGAGAACTGGAAGAACTGGGAGAACTGAGAGTCCTGGGAGAACTGGGAGAACTGGCAGCGATGGGAGAACTGGCAACGATGGGAGAACTGGGAGCGATGGGAGAACTGGGAGAACGGAGAGAACTGGGAGAACTGGGAGCGATGGGAGAACTGGGAGAGATGGGAGAACTGTGAGAACTGGGAGAACTGGGAGCGATGGGAGAACTGGGAGAACTGAGAGAACTGGGAGAACTGGAAGAACTGGGAGAACTGGGAGGCCTGGGAGAACAGGGAGCGATGGGAGAACTGGGAGAACTGAGAGAACTGGGAGAACTCGGAGCGATGGGAGAACTGGGAGAACTGAGAGAACTGGGAGAACTGGAAGAACTGGAAGAACTGGGAGAACTGGAAGAACTGGGAGAACTGGGAGGCCTGGGAGAACAGGGAGCGATGGGAGAACTGGGAGAACTGAGAGAACTGGGAGAACTCGGAGCGATGGGAGAACTGGGAGAACTGAGAGAACTGGGAGAACTGGAAGAACTGGAAGAACTGGGAGAACTGGGAGAACTGGAAGAACTGGGAGAACTGAGAGACCTGGGAGAACTGGGAGAACTGGCAGCGATGGGAGAACTGGCAACGATGGGAGAACTGGGAGCGATGGGAGAACTGGGAGAACTGGGAGTGATGGGAGAACTGGGAGCAATGGGAGACCTGGGAGCGATGGGAGACCTGGGAGAACTGAGAGAACTGGGAGCGATGGGAGAACTGGGAGAACTGGGAGAACGGAGAGAACTGGGAGCGATGGGAGAACTGGGAGAACTGGGAGTGATGGGAGAACTGGGAGCAATGGGAGACCTGGGAGCGATGGGAGACCTGGGAGAACTGGGAGAACTGGGAGAACTTGGAGCGATGGGAGAACTGGGTGAACTGGGAGCGATGGGAGACCTGGGAGACCTGGGAGAACTGGGAGAAGTGAGAGAACTGGGAGAACTGGAAGCGATGGGAGAACTGGGAGCGATGGGAGAACTGGGAGAACTGGGAGAACTGGGAGCGATGGGAGAACTGGGAGAACTGGGAGAACGGAGAGAACTGGGAGCGATGGGAGAACTGGGAGAACTGGGAGTGATGGGAGAACTGGGAGCAATGGGAGACCTGGGAGAACTGGGAGAACTGAGAGAACTGGGAGAACTGGGAGAACTTGGAGCGATGGGAGAACTGGGTGAACTGGGAGCGATGGGAGACCTGGGAGAACTGGGAGAACTGAGAGAACTGAGAGAACTGGGAGAACTGGGAGCGATGGGAGAACTGGGTGAACTGGGAACAATGGGAGAACTGGGAGCGATGGGAGAACTGAGAGAACTGGGAGAACTGGATGAACTGAGAGAACTGGGAGCGATGGGAGAACTGGGTGAACTGGGAGCAATGGGAGACCTGGGAGAACTGGGAGAACTGGGAGAACTGGGAGCGATGGGAGAACTGGGTGAACTGGGAGAATGGGAGACCTGGGAGACCTGGGAGAACTGAGAGAACTGAGAGAACTGGGAGAACTGGGAGAACTGGGAGCGATGGGAGAACTGGGTGAACTGGGAGCAATGGGAGAACTGGGAGCGATGGGAGAACTGAGAGAACTGGGAGAACTGGATGAACTGAGAGAACTGGGAGCGATGAGAGAACTGGGTGAACTGGGAGCAATGGGAGAACTGTGAGCGATGGGAGAACTGAGAGAACTGGAAGAACTGAGAGAACTGAGAGCGATGGGAGAACTGGGTGAACTGGGAGCAATGGGAGAACTGGAAGAACTGGAAGAACTGGGAGAACTGGGAGAACTGGAAGAACTGGGAGAACTGAGAGTCCTGGGAGAACTGGGAGAACTGGAACGATGGGAGAACTGGAGGCGATGGGAGAACTGGGAGCGATGGGAGAACTGGGAGAACGGAGAGAACTGGGAGAACTGGGAGCGATGGGAGAACTGGGAGAACTGAGAGAACTGGGAGAACTGGAAGAACTGGAAGAACTGGGAGAACTGGAAGAACTGGGAGAACTGGGAGGCCTGGGAGAACAGGGAGCGATGGGAGAACTGGGAGAACTGAGAGAACTGGGAGAACTCGGAGCGATGGGAGAACTGGGAGAACTGAGAGAACTGGGAGAACTGGAAGAACTGGAAGAACTGGGAGAACTGGGAGAACTGGAAGAACTGGGAGAACTGAGAGACCTGGGAGAACTGGGAGAACTGGCAGCGATGGGAGAACTGGCAACGATGGGAGAACTGGGAGCGATGGGAGAACTGGGAGAACTGGGAGTGATGGGAGAACTGGGGAGCAATGGGAGACCTGGGAGCGATGGGAGACCTGGGAGAACTGAGAGAACTGGGAGCGATGGGAGAACTGGGAGAACTGGGAGAACGGAGAGAACTGGGAGCGATGGGAGAACTGGGAGAACTGGGAGTGATGGGAGAACTGGGAGCAATGGGAGACCTGGGAGCGATGGGAGACCTGGGAGAACTGGGAGAACTGGGAGAACTTGGAGCGATGGGAGAACTGGGTGAACTGGGAGCGATGGGAGACCTGGGAGACCTGGGAGAACTGGGAGAAGTGAGAGAACTGGGAGAACTGGAGCGATGGGAGAACTGGGAGCGATGGGAGAACTGGGAGAACTGGGAGAACTGGGAGCGATGGGAGAACTGGGAGAACTGGGAGAACGGAGAGAACTGGGAGCGATGGGAGAACTGGGAGAACTGGGAGTGATGGGAGAACTGGGAGCAATGGGAGACCTGGGAGAACTGGGAGAACTGAGAGAACTGGGAGAACTGGGAGAACTTGGAGCGATGGGAGAACTGGGTGAACTGGGAGCGATGGGAGACCTGGGAGAACTGGGAGAACTGAGAGAACTGAGAGAACTGGGAGAACTGGGAGCGATGGGAGAACTGGGTGAACTGGGAACAATGGGAGAACTGGGAGCGATGGGAGAACTGAGAGAACTGGGAGAACTGGATGAACTGAGAGAACTGGGAGCGATGGGAGAACTGGGTGAACTGGGAGCAATGGGAGACCTGGGAGAACTGGGAGAACTGGGAGAACTGGGAGCGATGGGAGAACTGGGTGAAATGGGAGCGATGGGAGACCTGGGAGACCTGGGAGAACTGAGAGAACTGAGAGAACTGGGAGAACTGGGAGAACTGGGAGCGATGGGAGAACTGGGTGAACTGGGAGCAATGGGAGAACTGGGAGCGATGGGAGAACTGAGAGAACTGGGAGAACTGGATGAACTGAGAGAACTGGGAGCGATGAGAGAACTGGGTGAACTGGGAGCAATGGGAGAACTGTGAGCGATGGGAGAACTGAGAGAACTGGAAGAACTGAGAGAACTGAGAGCGATGGGAGAACTGGGTGAACTGGGAGCAATGGGAGAACTGGAAGAACTGGAAGAACTGGGAGAACTGGGAGAACTGGAAGAACTGGGAGAACTGAGAGTCCTGGGAGAACTGGGAGAACTGGCAGCGATGGGAGAACTGGCAACGATGGGAGAACTGGGAGCGATGGGAGAACTGGGAGAACGGAGAGAACTGGGAGAACTGGGAGCGATGGGAGAACTGGGAGAGATGGGAGAACTGGGAGAACTGGGAGAACTGGGAGCGATGGGAGAACTGGGAGAACTGGAAGAACTGGGAGAACTGGGAGGCCTGGGAGAACAGGGAGCGATGGGAGAACTGGGAGAACTGAGAGAACTGGGAGAACTCGGAGCGATGGGAGAACTGGGAGAACTGAGAGAACTGGGAGAACTGGAAGAACTGGAAGAACTGGGAGAACTGGGAGAACTGGAAGAACTGGGAGAACTGAGAGACCTGGGAGAACTGGGAGAACTGGCAGCGATGGGAGAACTGGCAACGATGGGAGAACTGGGAGCGATGGGAGAACTGGGAGAACGGAGAGAACTGGGAGAACTGGGAGCGATGGGAGAACTGGGAGCGATGGGAGAACTGGGAGAACTGGGAGAACTGGGAGCGATGGGAGAACTGGGAGAACTGGGAGAACGGAGAGAACTGGGAGCGATGGGAGAACTGGGAGAACTGGGAGTGATGGGAGAACTGGGAGCAATGGGAGACCTGGGAGCGATGGGAGAACTGAGAGAACTGGGAGAACTGGGAGAACTTGGAGCGATGGGAGAACTGGGTGAACTGGGAGCGATGGGAGACCTGGGAGAACTGGGAGAACTGAGAGAACTGGGAGAACTGGGAGCGATGGGAGAACTGGGTGAACTGGGAACAATGGGAGAACTGGGAGCGATGGGAGAACTGAGAGAACTGGGAGAACTGGATGAACTGAGAGAAATGGGAGAACTGGGTGAACTGGGAGCAATGGGAGACCTGGGAGAACTGGGAGAACTGGGAGAACTGGGAGAACTGGGAGCGATGGGAGAACTGGGTGAAATGGGAGCGATGGGAGACCTGGGAGACCTGGGAGAACTGAGAGAACTGAGAGAACTGGGAGAACTGGGAGAACTGGGAGTGATGGGAGAACTGGGTGAAGTGGGAGCAATGGGAGAACTGGGAGCGATGGGAGAACTGAGAGAACTGGGAGAACTGGATGAACTGAGAGAACTGGGAGCGATGAGAGAACTGGGTGAACTGGGAGCAATGGGAGAACTGTGAGCGATGGGAGAACTGAGAGAACTGGAAGAACTGAGAGAACTGGGAGCGATGGGAGAACTGGGTGAACTGGGAGCAATGGGAGAACTGGAAGAACTGGAAGAACTGGGAGAACTGGAAGAACTGGGAGAACTGAGAGTCCTGGGAGAACTGGGAGAACTGGCAGCGATGGGAGAACTGGGAGCGATGGGAGAACTGGGAGAACTGGGAGAACTGGGAGAACTGGGAGAACGGAGAGAACTGGGAGCGATGGGAGAACTGGGAGAACTGGGAGTGATGGGAGAACAGGGATCAATGGGAGAACTGGAAGAACTGAGAGAACTGGGAGCGATGGGAGAACTGGGTGAACTGGGAGCAATGGGAGAACTGGAAAAACTGGAAGAACTGGGAGAACTGGGAGAACTGGAAGAACTGGGAGAACTGAGAGAACTGGGAGAACTGGCAGCGATGGGAGAACTGGCAACGATGGGAGAACTGGGAGCGATGGGAGAACTGGGAGAACGGAGAGAACTGGGAGAACTGGAAGAACTGGGAGAACTGGGAGAACTGGGAGAATTGGGAGAACGGAGAGAACTGGGAGCGATGGGAGAACTGGGAGAACTGGGAGCTATGGGAGAACTGGGAGCAATGGGAGACCTGTTAGCAATGGGAGACCTGGGAGCGATGGGAGACCTGGGAGAACTGGGAGAACTGGGAGAACTGGGAGCGATGGGAGAACTGGGTGAACTGGGAGCAATGGGAGAACTGGGAGCGATGGGAGAACTGAGAGAACTGGGAGAACTGAGAGAACTGGGAGAACTGGGAGAACTTGGAGCGATGGGAGAACTGGGTGAACTGGGAGCGATGGGAGACCTGGGAGCGATGGGAGAACTGAGAGAACTGGGAGAACTGAGAGAACTGGGAGAACTGGGAGAACTTGGAGCGATGGGAGAACTGGGTGAACTGGGAGCGATGGGAGACCTGGGAGAACTGGGAGAACTGAGAGAACTGGGAGAACTGGGAGAACTGGGAGCGATGGGAGAACTGGGTGAACTGGGAACAATGGGAGAACTGGGAGCGATGGGAGAACTGAGAGAACTGGGAGAACTGGGAGAACTGGGAGCGATGGGAGAACTGGGTGAAATGGGAGCGATGAGAGACCTGGGAGACCTGGGAGAACTGAGAGAACTGAGAGAACTGGGAGAACTGGGAGAACTGGGAGCGATGGGAGAACTGGGTGAACTGGGAGCAATGGGAGAACTGGGAGCGATGGGAGAACTGAGAGAACTGGGAGAACTGGATGAACTGAGAGAACTGGGAGCGATGAGAGAACTGGGTGAACTGGGAGCAATGGGAGAACTGTGAGCGATGGGAGAACTGAGAGAACTGGGAGAACTGGAAGAACTGAGAGAACTGGGAGCGATGGGAGAACTGGGTGAACTGGGAGCAATGGGAGAACTGGAAGAACTGGAAGAACTGGGAGAACTGGGAGAACTGGAAGAACTGGGAGAACTGAGAGACCTGGGAGAACTGGGAGAACTGGCAGCGATGGGAGAACTGGCAACGATGGGAGAACTGGGAGCGATGGGAGAACTGGGAGAACGGAGAGAACTGGGAGAACTGGGAGCGATGGGAGAACTGGGAGCGATGGGAGAACTGGGAGAACTGGGAGAACTGGGAGAACGGAGAGAACTGGGAGAACTGGTAGTGATGGGAGAACTGGGAGCAATGGGAGAACTGGGAGAACTGGGTGAACTGGGAGCAATGGGAGAACTGGAATAACTGGAAGAACTGGGAGAACTGGGAGAACTGGAAGAACTGGGAGAACTGAGAGAACTGGGAGAACTGGCAGCGATGGGAGAACTGGCAACGATGGGAGAACTGGGAGCGATGGGAGAACTGGGAGAACGGAGAGAACTGGGAGAACTGGAAGAACTGGGAGAACTGGGAGAACTGGGAGAATTGGGAGAACGGAGAGAACTGGGAGCGATGGGAGAACTGGGAGAACTGGGAGTGATGGGAGAACTGGGAGCAATGGGAGACCTGGGAGCAATGGGAGACCTGGGAGCAATGGGAGACCTGGGAGCGATGGGAGACCTGGGAGAACGGAGAGAACTGGTAGAACTGGGAGCGATGGGAGAACTGGGAGCGATGGGAGAACTGGGAGAACTGGGAGAACGGAGAGAACTGGGAGCGATGGGAGAACTGGGAGAACTGGGAGAACGGAGGGAACTGGGAGTGATGGGAGAACTGGGAGCGATGGGAGAACTGAGAGAACTCTGAGCGATGGGAGAACTGGGAGAACTGAGAGAACTGGGAGAACAGGAAGAACTGGAAGAACTGGGAGAACTGGGAGAACTGGAAGAACTGGGAGAACTGAGAGACCTGGGAGAACTGGGAGAACTGGCAGCGATGGGAGAACTGGGAGCGATGGGAGAACTGGGAGAACGGAGAGAACTGGGAGAACTGGGAGCGATGGGAGAACTGGGAGCGATGGGAGAACTGGGAGAACTGGGAGAACTGGGAGCGATGGGAGAACTGGGAGAACTGGGAGAACGGAGAGAACTGGGAGCGATGGGAGAACTGGGAGAACTGGGAGTGATGGGAGAACTGGGAGCAATGGGAGACCTGGGAGCGATGGGAGACCTGGGAGAACTGGGAGAACTGAGAGAACTGGGAGAACTGGGAGAACTTGGAGCGATGGGAGAACTGGGTGAACTGGGAGCGATGGGAGACCTGGGAGAACTGGGAGAACTGAGAGAACTGGGAGAACTGGGAGCGATGGGAGAACTGGGTGAACTGGGAACAATGGGAGAACTGGGAGCGATGGGAGAACTGAGAGAACTGGGAGAACTGGATGAACTGAGAGAACTGGGAGCGATGGGAGAACTGGGTGAACTGGGAGCAATGGGAGACCTGGGAGACCTGGGAGAACTGAGAGAACTGAGAGAACTGGGAGAACTGGAAGAACTGGGAGCGATGGGAGAACTGGGTGAACTGGGAGCAATGGGAGAACTGGGAGCGATGGGAGAACTGAGAGAACTGGGAGAACTGGATGAACTGAGAGAACTGGGAGCGATGAGAGAACTGGGTGAACTGGGAGCAATGGGAGAACTGTGAGCGATGGGAGAACTGAGAGAACTGGAAGAACTGAGAGAACTGGGAGCGATGGGAGAACTGGGTGAACTGGGAGCAATGGGAGAACTGGAAGAACTGGAAGAACTGGGAGAACTGGAAGAACTGGGAGAACTGAGAGACCTGGGAGAACTGGGAGAACTGGCAGCGATGGGAGAACTGGCAACGATGGGAGAACTGGGAGCGATGGGAGAACTGGGAGAACGGAGAGAACTGGGAGAACTGGGAGCGATGGGAGAACTGGGAGCGATGGGAGAACTGGGAGAACTGAGAGAACTGGGAGAACTGGGAGAACTGGGAGCGATGGGAGATCTGGGTGAACTGGGAGCGATGGGAGACCTGGGAGACCTGGGAGAACTGAGAGAACTGGGAGAACTGGGAGAACTGGGAGCGGTGGGAGAACTGGGTGAACTTGGAGCAATGGGAGAACTGGGAGCGATGGGAGAACTGAGAGAACTGGATGAACTGAGAGAACTGGGAGCGATGAGAGAACTGGGTGAACTGGGAGCAATGGGAGAACTGGGAGCGATGGGAGAACTGAGAGAACTGGGAGAACTGGAAGAACTGAGAGAACTGGGAGCGATGGGAGAACTGGGTGAACTGGGAGCAATGGGAGAACTGGAAGAACTGGAAGAACTGGGAGAACTGGGAGAACTGGAAGAACTGGGAGAACTGAGAGACCTGGGAGAACTGGGAGAACTGGCAGCGATGGGAGAACTGGCAACGATGGGAGAACTGGGAGCGATGGGAGAACTGGGAGAACGGAGAGAACTGGGAGAACTGGGAGCGATGGGAGAACTGGGAGCGATGGGAGAACTGGGAGAACTGAGAGAACTGGGAGAACTGGGAGAACTGGGAGCGATGGGAGATCTGGGTGAACTGGGAGCGATGGGAGACCTGGGAGACCTGGGAGAACTGAGAGAACTGGGAGAACTGGGAGAACTGGGAGCGGTGGGAGAACTGGGTGAACTGGGAGCAATGGGAGAACTGGGAGCGATGGGAGAACTGAGAGAACTGGATGAACTGAGAGAACTGGGCGCGATGAGAGAACTGGGTGAACTGGGAGCAATGGGAGAACTGTGAGCGATGGGAGAACTGAGAGAACTGGGAGAACTGGAAGAACTGAGAGAACTGGGAGCGATGGGAGAACTGGGTGAACTGGGAGCAATGGGAGAACTGGAAGAACTGGAAGAACTGGGAGAACTGGGAGAACTGGAAGAACTGGGAGAACTGAGAGACCTGGGAGAACTGGGAGAACTGGCAGCGATGGGAGAACTGGCAACGATGGTAGAACTGGGAGCGATGGGAGAACTGGGAGAACGGAGAGAACTGGGAGAACTGGGAGCGATGGGAGAACTGGGAGCGATGGGAGAACTGGGAGAACTGGGAGAACGGAGAGAACTGGGAGCGATGGGAGAACTGGGAGAACTGGGAGTGATGGGAGAACTGGGAGCAATGGGAGAACTGGAAGAACTGAGAGAACTGGGAGCGATGGGAGAACTGGGTGAACTGGGAGCAATGGGAGAACTGGAAGAACTGGAAGAACTGGGAGAACTGGTAGAACTGGAAGAACTGGGAGAACTGAGAGAACTGGGAGAACTGGCAGCGATGGGAGAACTGGCAACGATGGGAGAACTGGGAGCGATGGGAGAACTGGGAGAACGGAGAGAACTGGGAGAACTGGAAGAACTGGGAGAACGGAGAGAACTGGGAGAATTGGGAGAACGGAGAGAACTGGGAGCGATGGGAGAACTGGGAGAACTGGGAGTGATGGGAGAACTGGGAGCAATGGGAGACCTGGGAGCAATGGGAGACCTGGGAGCGATGGGAGACCTGGGTGAACTGGGAGAACTGAGAGAACTGGGAGAACTGGGAGAACTGGGAGCGATGGGAGAACTGGGTGAACTGGGAGCGATGGGAGACCTGGGAGAACTGGGAGAACTGAGAGAACTGGGAGAACTGGGAGAACTGGGAGCGATGGGAGAACTGGGTGAACTGGGAGCAATGGGAGAACTGGGAGCGATGGGAGAACTGAGAGAACTGGGAGAACTGGATGAACTGAGAGAACTGGGAGCGATGGGAGAACTGGGTGAACTGGGAGCAATGGGAGAACTGAGAGAACTGGGAGTGATGGGAGAACTGGGAGTGATGGGAGAACTGGTAGAACTGAGAGAACTGGGAGAACTGAGAGAACTGAGAGAACTGGGAGAACTGGGAGAACTGGGAGCGATGGGAGAACTGGGAGAACGGAGAGAACTGGGAGAACTGGGAGAGCTGGAAGAACTGAGAGAACTGGGAGAACTGGGGGAACTGAGAGACCTGGGAGAACAGGGAGCGATGGGAGAACTGAGAAAACTTGGAGAACTGGGAGAACTGAGAGAACTGGGAGAACTCGGAGCGATGGGAGAACTGGGAGAACGGAGAGAACTGGGAGAACTGGGAGCGATGGGAGAACTGGGAGAACGGAGAGAACTGGGAGAACCGGGAGCGATGGGAGAACTGGGAGAACTGGAGAACTGGGAGAACTGTCAGCGATGGGAGAACTGTCAGCGATGGGAGAACTGGGAGCGATGGGAGAACTGGGAGAACTGGGAGAACTGGAAGAACTGAGAGAACTGGGAGCGATGGGAGAACTGGGTGAACTGGGAGCAATGGGAGAACTGTGAGCGATGGGAGAACTGAGAGAACTGGGAGAACTGGAAGAACTGAGAGAACTGGGAGCGATGGGAGAACTGGGTGAACTGGGAGCAATGGGAGAACTGGAAGAACTGGAAGAACTGGGAGAACTGGGAGAACTGGAAGAACTGGGAGAACTGAGAGACCTGGGAGAACTGGGAGAACTGGCAGCGATGGGAGAACTGGCAACGATGGTAGAACTGGGAGCGATGGGAGAACTGGGAGAACGGAGAGAACTGGGAGAACTGGGAGCGATGGGAGAACTGGGAGCGATGGGAGAACTGGGAGAACTGGGAGAACTGGGAGAACGGAGAGAACTGGGAGCGATGGGAGAACTGGGAGAACTGGGAGTGATGGGAGAACTGGGAGCAATGGGAGAACTGGAAGAACTGAGAGAACTGGGAGCGATGGGAGAACTGGGTGAACTGGGAGCAATGGGAGAACTGGAAGAACTGGAAGAACTGGGAGAACTGGTAGAACTGGAAGAACTGGGAGAACTGGGAGAACTGGCAGCGATGGGAGAACTGGCAACGATGGGAGAACTGGGAGCGATGGGAGAACTGGGAGAACGGAGAGAACTGGGAGAACTGGAAGAACTGGGAGAACGGAGAGAACTGGGAGAATTGGGAGAACGGAGAGAACTGGGAGCGATGGGAGAACTGGGAGAACTGGGAGTGATGGGAGAACTGGGAGCAATGGGAGACCTGGGAGCAATGGGAGACCTGGGAGCGATGGGAGACCTGGGTGAACTGGGAGAACTGAGAGAACTGGGAGAACTGGGAGAACTGGGAGCGATGGGAGAACTGGGTGAACTGGGAGCGATGGGAGACCTGGGAGAACTGGGAGAACTGAGAGAACTGGGAGAACTGGGAGAACTGGGAGCGATGGGAGAACTGGGTGAACTGGGAGCAATGGGAGAACTGGGAGCGATGGGAGAACTGAGAGAACTGGGAGAACTGGATGAACTGAGAGAACTGGGAGCGATGGGAGAACTGGGTGAACTGGGAGCAATGGGAGAACTGAGAGAACTGGGAGTGATGGGAGAACTGGGAGTGATGGGAGAACTGGTAGAACTGAGAGAACTGGGAGAACTGAGAGAACTGAGAGAACTGGGAGAACTGGGAGAACTGGGAGCGATGGGAGAACTGGGAGAACGGAGAGAACTGGGAGAACTGGGAGAGCTGGAAGAACTGAGAGAACTGGGAGAACTGGGGGAACTGAGAGACCTGGGAGAACAGGGAGCGATGGGAGAACTGAGAAAACTTGGAGAACTGGGAGAACTGAGAGAACTGGGAGAACTCGGAGCGATGGGAGAACTGGGAGAACGGAGAGAACTGGGAGAACTGGGAGCGATGGGAGAACTGGGAGAACGGAGAGAACTGGGAGAACCGGGAGCGATGGGAGAACTGGGAGAACTGGAGAACTGGGAGAACTGTCAGCGATGGGAGAACTGTCAGCGATGGGAGAACTGGGAGCGATGGGAGAACTGGGAGAACTCGGAGAACTGGGAGAACTGGCAGCGTTGGGAGAACTGGGAGAACTGGGAGCGATGGGAGAAATGGGAGCGATGGGAGAACTGGGAGAACTGAGAGAACTGGGAGAACTGGGAGAACTGGGAGCGATGGGAGATCTGGGTGAACTGGGAGCGATGGGAGACCTGGGAGACCTGGGAGAACTGAGAGAACTGGGAGAACTGGGAGAACTGGGAGCGGTGGGAGAACTGGGTGAACTGGGAGCAATGGGAGAACTGGGAGCGATGGGAGAACTGAGAGAACTGGATGAACTGAGAGAACTGGGAGCGATGAGAGAACTGGGTGAACTGGGAGCAATGGGAGAACTGGGAGCGATGGGAGAACTGAGAGAACTGGGAGAACTGGAAGAACTGAGAGAACTGGGAGCGATGGGAGAACTGGGTGAACTGGGAGCAATGGGAGAACTGGAAGAACTGGAAGAACTGGGAGAACTGGGAGAACTGGAAGAACTGGGAGAACTGAGAGACCTGGGAGAACTGGGAGAACTGGCAGCGATGGGAGAACTGGCAACGATGGGAGAACTGGGAGCGATGGGAGAACTGGGAGAACGGAGAGAACTGGGAGAACTGGGAGCGATGGGAGAACTGGGAGCGATGGGAGAACTGGGAGAACTGAGAGAACTGGGAGAACTGGGAGAACTGGGAGCGATGGGAGATCTGGGTGAACTGGGAGCGATGGGAGACCTGGGAGACCTGGGAGAACTGAGAGAACTGGGAGAACTGGGAGAACTGGGAGCGGTGGGAGAACTGGGTGAACTGGGAGCAATGGGAGAACTGGGAGCGATGGGAGAACTGAGAGAACTGGATGAACTGAGAGAACTGGGCGGATGAGAGAACTGGGTGAACTGGGAGCAATGGGAGAACTGTGAGCGATGGGAGAACTGAGAGAACTGGGAGAACTGGAAGAACTGAGAGAACTGGGAGCGATGGGAGAACTGGGTGAACTGGGAGCAATGGGAGAACTGGAAGAACTGGAAGAACTGGGAGAACTGGGAGAACTGGAAGAACTGGGAGAACTGAGAGACCTGGGAGAACTGGGAGAACTGGCAGCGATGGGAGAACTGGCAACGATGGTAGAACTGGGAGCGATGGGAGAACTGGGAGAACGGAGAGAACTGGGAGAACTGGGAGCGATGGGAGAACTGGGAGCGATGGGAGAACTGGGAGAACTGGGAGAACTGGGAGAACGGAGAGAACTGGGAGCGATGGGAGAACTGGGAGAACTGGGAGTGATGGGAGAACTGGGAGCAATGGGAGAACTGGAAGAACTGAGAGAACTGGGAGCGATGGGAGAACTGGGTGAACTGGGAGCAATGGGAGAACTGGAAGAACTGGGAGAACTGGTAGAACTGGAAGAACTGGGAGAACTGAGAGAACTGGGAGAACTGGCAGCGATGGGAGAACTGGCAACGATGGGAGAACTGGGAGCGATGGGAGAACTGGGAGAACGGAGAGAACTGGGAGAACTGGAAGAACTGGGAGAACGGAGAGAACTGGGAGAACTGGGAGAACGGAGAGAACTGGGAGCGATGGGAGAACTGGGAGAACTGGGAGTGATGGGAGAACTGGGAGCAATGGGAGACCTGGGAGCAATGGGAGACCTGGGAGCGATGGGAGACCTGGGTGAACTGGGAGAACTGAGAGAACTGGGAGAACTGGGAGAACTGGGAGCGATGGGAGAACTGGGTGAACTGGGAGCGATGGGAGACCTGGGAGAACTGGGAGAACTGAGAGAACTGGGAGAACTGGGAGAACTGGGAGCGATGGGAGAACTGGGTGAACTGGGAGCAATGGGAGAACTGGGAGCGATGGGAGAACTGAGAGAACTGGGAGAACTGGATGAACTGAGAGAACTGGGAGCGATGGGAGAACTGGGTGAACTGGGAGCAATGGGAGAACTGAGAGAACTGGGAGTGATGGGAGAACTGGGAGTGATGGGAGAACTGGTAGAACTGAGAGAACTGGGAGAACTGAGAGAACTGAGAGAACTGGGAGAACTGGGAGAACTGGGAGCGATGGGAGAACTGGGAGAACGGAGAGAACTGGGAGAACTGGGAGAGCTGGAAGAACTGAGAGAACTGGGAGAACTGGGGGAACTGAGAGACCTGGGAGAACAGGGAGCGATGGGAGAACTGAGAGAACTTGGAGAACTGGGAGAACTGAGAGAACTGGGAGAACTCGGAGCGATGGGAGAACTGGGAGAACGGAGAGAACTGGGAGAACTGGGAGCAATGGGAGAACTGGGAGAACGGAGAGAACTGGGAGAACCGGGAGCGATGGGAGAACTGGGAGAACTGGAGAACTGGGAGAACTGTCAGCGATGGGAGAACTGTCAGCGATGGGAGAACTGGGAGCGATGGGAGAACTGGGAGAACTCGGAGAACTGGGAGAACTGGCAGCGTTGGGAGAACTGGGAGAACTGGGAGCGATGGGAGAACTGGGAGCGATGGGAGAACTGGGAGAACTGGGAGAACGGAGAGAACTGGGAGCGATGGGAGACCTGGGAGCGATGGGAGACCTGGGAGAACTGGGAGAACTGAGAGAACTGGGAGTACTGGGAGAACTGGGAGCGATGGGAGAACTGGGTGAACTGGGAGTGATGGGAGAACTGGGAGCAATGGGAGAACTGGAAGAACTGAGAGAACTGGGAGCGATGGGAGAACTGGGTGAACTGGGAGCAATGGGAGAACTGGAAGAACTGGGAGAACTGGTAGAACTGGAAGAACTGGGAGAACTGAGAGAACTGGGAGAACTGGCAGCGATGGGAGAACTGGCAACGATGGGAGAACTGGGAGCGATGGGAGAACTGGGAGAACGGAGAGAACTGGGAGAACTGGAAGAACTGGGAGAACGGAGAGAACTGGGAGAATTGGGAGAACGGAGAGAACTGGGAGCGATGGGAGAACTGGGAGAACTGGGAGTGATGGGAGAACTGGGAGCAATGGGAGACCTGGGAGCAATGGGAGACCTGGGAGCGATGGGAGACCTGGGTGAACTGGGAGAACTGAGAGAACTGGGAGAACTGGGAGAACTGGGAGCGATGGGAGAACTGGGTGAACTGGGAGCGATGGGAGACCTGGGAGAACTGGGAGAACTGAGAGAACTGGGAGAACTGGGAGAACTGGGAGCGATGGGAGAACTGGGTGAACTGGGAGCAATGGGAGAACTGGGAGCGATGGGAGAACTGAGAGAACTGGGAGAACTGGATGAACTGAGAGAACTGGGAGCGATGGGAGAACTGGGTGAACTGGGAGCAATGGGAGAACTGAGAGAACTGGGAGTACTGGGAGAACTGGGAGCGATGGGAGAACTGGGTGAACTGGGAGAACTGGGTGAACTGGGAGCAATGGGAGAACTGGGAGAGATGGGAGAACTGGGAGAATTGGGAGCAATGGGAGAACTGGGAGAACTGGGAGAACTGGGAGTGATTGGAGAACTGGGAGAACTGAGAGAACTGGGAGCGATGGGAGAACTGGGAGAACTGAGAGAACTGGGAGAACTGGAAGAACTGGGAGAACTGGGAGTGATGGGAGAACTGGGAGACCTGGGAGCAATGGGAGACCTGGGAGCGATGGGAGACCTGGGAGAACTGGGAGAACTGAGAGAACTGGGAGAACTGGGAGCGATGGGAGAACTGGGAGCGATGGGTGAACTGGGAGAACTGGGAGAACTGAGAGAACTGGGAGAACTGGGAGAACTGGGAGCGATGGGAGAACTGGGTGAACTGGGAGCAATGGGAGAACTGGGAGCGATGGGAGAACTGAGAGAACTAGGAGAACTGGATGAACTGAGAGAACTGGGAGCGATGGGAGAACTGGGTGAACTGGGAGCAATGGGAGAACTGTGAGCGTTGGGGGAACTGAGAGAACTGGGAGAACTGGAAGAACTGAGAGAACTGGGAGCGATGGGAGAACTGGGTGAACTGGGAGCAATGGGAGAACTGGGAGAACTGGGAGTGATGGGAGAACTGTGAGTGATGGGAGAACTGGGAGAACTGAGAGAACTGGGAGAACTGAGAGAACTGAGAGAACTGCGAGAACTGGGAGAACTGGGAGCGATGGGAGAACTGGGAGAACGGAGAGAACTGGGAGAACTGGGAGCGATGGGAGAACTGGGAGAGCTGGAAGAACTGAGAGAACTGGGAGCGATGGGAGAACTGGGAGAACTGGGAGAACTGTCAGCGATGGGAGAACTGAGAGAACTTGGAGAACTGGGAGAACTGAGAGAACTGGGAGCGATGGGAGAACTGGGAGTGATGGGAGAACTGGGAGCGATGGGAGAACTGGGAGAACTCGGAGAACTGGGAGATCTGGCAGCGTTGGGAGAACTGGGAGAACTGGGAGACCTGGGAGCGATGGGAGACCTGGGAGCGATGGGAGACCTGGGAGAACTGGGAGAACTGAGAGAACTGGGAGAACTGGGAGCGATGGGAGAACTGGGAGAACTGAGAGAACTGGGAGAACTGGAAGAACTGGGAGAACTGGGAGTGATGGGAGAACTGGGAGACCTGGGAGCAATGGGAGACCTGGGAGCGATGGGAGACCTGGGAGAACTGGGAGAACTGAGAGAACTGGGAGAACTGGGAGCGATGGGAGAACTGGGAGCGATGGGTGAACTGGGAGAACTGGGAGAACTGAGAGAACTGGGAGAACTGGGAGAACTGGGAGCGATGGGAGAACTGGGTGAACTGGGAGCAATGGGAGAACTGGGAGCGATGGGAGAACTGAGAGAACTAGGAGAACTGGATGAACTGAGAGAACTGGGAGCGATGGGAGAACTGGGTGAACTGGGAGCAATGGGAGAACTGTGAGCGTTGGGGGAACTGAGAGAACTGGGAGAACTGGAAGAACTGAGAGAACTGGGAGCGATGGGAGAACTGGGTGAACTGGGAGCAATGGGAGAACTGGGAGAACTGGGAGTGATGGGAGAACTGTGAGTGATGGGAGAACTGGGAGAACTGAGAGAACTGGGAGAACTGAGAGAACTGAGAGAACTGCGAGAACTGGGAGAACTGGGAGCGATGGGAGAACTGGGAGAACGGAGAGAACTGGGAGAACTGGGAGCGATGGGAGAACTGGGAGAGCTGGAAGAACTGAGAGAACTGGGAGCGATGGGAGAACTGGGAGAACTGGGAGAACTGTCAGCGATGGGAGAACTGAGAGAACTTGGAGAACTGGGAGAACTGAGAGAACTGGGAGCGATGGGAGAACTGGGAGTGATGGGAGAACTGGGAGCGATGGGAGAACTGGGAGAACTCGGAGAACTGGGAGATCTGGCAGCGTTGGGAGAACTGGGAGAACTGGGAGCGATGGGAGAACTGGGAGCGATGGGAGAACTGGGAGAACTGGGAGACCTGGGAGCGATGGGAGACCTGGGAGCGATGGGAGACCTGGGAGAACTGGGAGAACTGAGAGAACTGGGAGAACTGGGAGCGATGGGAGAACTGGGTGAACTGGGAGAACTGGGTGAACTGGGAGCAATGGGAGAACTGGGAGAGATGGGAGAACTGGGAGAACTGGGAGCAATGGGAGAACTGGGACAACTGGGAGTGATGGGAGAACTGGGAGAACTGAGAGAACTGGGAGCGATGGGAGAACTGGGAGAACTGGGAGAACTGAGAGAACTGGAAGAACTGGGAGAACTGGGAGTGATGGGAGAACTGGGAGCAATGGGAGACCTGGGAGCAATGGGAGACCTGGGAGCGATGGGAGACCTGGGAGAACTGGGAGAACTGAGAGAACTGGGAGAACTGGGAGAACTGGGAGCGATGGGAGAACTGGGAGCGATGGGAGAACTGGGTGAACTGGGAGAACTGGGAGAACTGAGAGAACTGGGAGAACTGGGAGAACTGGGAGCGATGGGAGAACTGGGAGCAATGGGAGAACTGGGAGCGATGGGAGAACTGAGAGAACTGGGAGAACTGGATGAACTGAGAGAACTGGGAGCGATGGGAGAACTGGGTGAACTGGGAGCAATGGGAGAACTGTGAGCGATGGGAGAACTGAGAGAACTGTGAGAACTGAGAGAACTGAGAGAACTGCGAGAACTGGGAGAACTGGGAGCGATGGGAGAACTATGAGAACGGAGAGAACTGGGAGAACTGGGAGCGATGGGAGGACTGGGAGAGCTGGAAGAACTGAGAGAACTGGGAGAACTGGGAGAACTGAGAGACCTGGGAGAACAGGGAGCGTTGGGAGAACTGAGAGAACTTGGAGAACTGGGAGAACTGAGAGAACTGGGAGAACTCGGAGCGATGGGAGAACTGGGAGAACGGAGAGAACTGGGAGAACCGGGAGCGATGGGAGAACTGGGAGAACGGAGAGAACTGGGAGAACTGGGAGCGATGGGAGAACTGGGAGAACTGTCAGCGATGGGAGAACTGTCAGCGATGGGAGAACTGGGAGCGATGGGAGAACTGGGAGAACTGGGAGCGATGGGAGAACTGGGAGCGATGGGAGAACTGGGAGAACTGGGAGAACGGAGAGAACTGGGAGCGATGGGAGACCTGGGAGCGATGGGAGACCTGGGAGAACTGGGAGAACTGAGAGAACTGGGAGTACTGGGAGAACTGGGAGCGATGGGAGAACTGGGTGAACTGGGAGAACTGGGTGAACTGGGAGCAATGGGAGAACTGGGAGAGATGGGAGAACTGGGAGAATTGGGAGCAATGGGAGAACTGGGAGAACTGGGAGAACTGGGAGTGATTGGAGAACTGGGAGAACTGAGAGAACTGGGAGCGATGGGAGAACTGGGAGAACTGAGAGAACTGGGAGAACTGGAAGAACTGGGAGAACTGGGAGTGATGGGAGAACTGGGAGACCTGGGAGCAATGGGAGACCTGGGAGCTGGGAGACCTGGGAGAACTGGGAGAACTGAGAGAACTGGGAGAACTGGGAGCGATGGGAGAACTGGGAGCGATGGGTGAACTGGGAGAACTGGGAGAACTGAGAGAACTGGGAGAACTGGGAGAACTGGGAGCGATGGGAGAACTGGGTGAACTGGGAGCAATGGGAGAACTGGGAGCGATGGGAGAACTGAGAGAACTAGGAGAACTGGATGAACTGAGAGAACTGGGAGCGATGGGAGAACTGGGTGAACTGGGAGCAATGGGAGAACTGTGAGCGTTGGGGGAACTGAGAGAACTGGGAGAACTGGAAGAACTGAGAGAACTGGGAGCGATGGGAGAACTGGGTGAACTGGGAGCAATGGGAGAACTGGGAGAACTGGGAGTGATGGGAGAACTGTGAGTGATGGGAGAACTGGGAGAACTGAGAGAACTGGGAGAACTGAGAGAACTGAGAGAACTGCGAGAACTGGGAGAACTGGGAGCGATGGGAGAACTGGGAGAACGGAGAGAACTGGGAGAACTGGGAGCGATGGGAGAACTGGGTGAACTGGGAGCGATGGGAGAACTGGGAGAACTGGGAGAACTGTCAGCGATGGGAGAACTGAGAGAACTGTCAGCGATGGGAGAACTGTCAGCGATGGGAGAACTGGGAGCGATGGGAGAACTGGGAGAACTGGGAGCGATGGGAGAACTGGGAGCGATGGGAGAACTGGGAGAACTGGGAGAACGGAGAGAACTGGGAGCGATGGGAGACCTGGGAGCGATGGGAGACCTGGGAGAACTGGGAGAACTGAGAGAACTGGGAGTACTGGGAGAACTGGGAGCGATGGGAGAACTGGGTGAACTGGGAGAACTGGGTGAACTGGGAGCAATGGGAGAACTGGGAGAGATGGGAGAACTGGGAGAATTGGGAGCAATGGGAGAACTGGGAGAACTGGGAGAACTGGGAGTGATTGGAGAACTGGGAGAACTGAGAGAACTGGGAGCGATGGGAGAACTGGGAGAACTGAGAGAACTGGGAGAACTGGAAGAACTGGGAGAACTGGGAGTGATGGGAGAACTGGGAGACCTGGGAGCAATGGGAGACCTGGGAGCGATGGGAGACCTGGGAGAACTGGGAGAACTGAGAGAACTGGGAGAACTGGGAGCGATGGGAGAACTGGGAGCGATGGGTGAACTGGGAGAACTGGGAGAACTGAGAGAACTGGGAGAACTGGGAGAACTGGGAGCGATGGGAGAACTGGGTGAACTGGGAGCAATGGGAGAACTGGGAGCGATGGGAGAACTGAGAGAACTAGGAGAACTGGATGAACTGAGAGAACTGGGAGCGATGGGAGAACTGGGTGAACTGGGAGCAATGGGAGAACTGTGAGCGTTGGGGGAACTGAGAGAACTGGGAGAACTGGAAGAACTGAGAGAACTGGGAGCGATGGGAGAACTGGGTGAACTGGGAGCAATGGGAGAACTGGGAGAACTGGGAGTGATGGGAGAACTGTGAGTGATGGGAGAACTGGGAGAACTGAGAGAACTGGGAGAACTGAGAGAACTGAGAGAACTGCGAGAACTGGGAGAACTGGGAGCGATGGGAGAACTGGGAGAACGGAGAGAACTGGGAGAACTGGGAGCGATGGGAGAACTGGGAGAGCTGGAAGAACTGAGAGAACTGGGAGCGATGGGAGAACTGGGAGAACTGGGAGAACTGTCAGCGATGGGAGAACTGAGAGAACTTGGAGAACTGGGAGATCTGGCAGCGTTGGGAGAACTGGGAGAACTGGGAGTGATGGGAGAACTGGGAGCGATGGGAGAACTGGGAGAACTCGGAGAACTGGGAGATCTGGCAGCGTTGGGAGAACTGGGAGAACTGGGAGCGATGGGAGAACTGGGAGCGATGGGAGAACTGGGAGAACTGGGAGACCTGGGAGCGATTGGAGACCTGGGAGCGATGGGAGACCTGGGAGAACTGGGAGAACTGAGAGAACTGGGAGAACTGGGAGCGATGGGAGAACTGGGTGAACTGGGAGAACTGGGTGAACTGGGAGCAATGGGAGAACTGGGAGAGATGGGAGAACTGGGAGAACTGGGAGCAATGGGAGAACTGGGAGAACTGGGAGAACTGGGAGTGATGGGAGAACTGGGAGAACTGAGAGAACTGGGAGCGATGGGAGAACTGGGAGAACTGGGAGAACTGAGAGAACTGGAAGAACTGGGAGAACTGGGAGTGATGGGAGAACTAGGTGAACTGGGAGCAATGGGAGAACTGGGAGAACTGGGAGTGATGGGAGAACTGTGAGTGATGGGAGAACTGGGAGAACTGAGAGAACTGGGAGAACTGAGAGAACTGAGAGAACTGCGAGAACTGGGAGAACTGGGAGCGATGGGAGAACTGGGAGAACGGAGAGAACTGGGAGAACTGGGAGCGATGGGAGAACTGGGAGAGCTGGAAGAACTGAGAGAACTGGGAGCGATGGGAGAACTGGGAGAACTGGGAGAACTGTCAGCGATGGGAGAACTGGGAGAACTGGGAGAACTGAGAGAACTGGAAGAACTGGGAGAACTGGGAGTGATGGGAGAACTGGGAGCAATGGGAGACCTGGGAGCAATGGGAGACCTGGGAGCGATGGGAGACCTGGGAGAACTGGGAGAACTGAGAGAACTGGGAGAACTGGGAGAACTGGGAGCGATGGGAGAACTGGGAGCGATGGGAGAACTGGGTGAACTGGGAGAACTGGGAGAACTGAGAGAACTGGGAGAACTGGGAGAACTGGGAGCGATGGGAGAACTGGGAGCAATGGGAGAACTGGGAGCGATGGGAGAACTGAGAGAACTGGGAGAACTGGATGAACTGAGAGAACTGGGAGCGATGGGAGAACTGGGAGAACTGGGAGAACTGTCAGCGATGGGAGAACTGAGAGAACTTGGAGAACTGGGAGATCTGGCAGCGTTGGGAGAACTGGGAGAACTGGGAGTGATGGGAGAACTGGGAGCGATGGGAGAACTGGGAGAACTCGGAGAACTGGGAGATCTGGCAGCGTTGGGAGAACTGGGAGAACTGGGAGCGATGGGAGAACTGGGAGCGATGGGAGAACTGGGAGAACTGGGAGAACTGGGAGACCTGGGAGCGATTGGAGACCTGGGAGAGATGGGAGACCTGGGAGAACTGGGAGAACTGAGAGAACTGGGAGAACTGGGAGCGATGGGAGAACTGGGTGAACTGGGAGAACTGGGTGAACTGGGAGCAATGGGAGAACTGGGAGAGATGGGAGAACTGGGAGAACTGGGAGCAATGGGAGAACTGGGAGAACTGGGAGAACTGGGAGTGATGGGAGAACTGGGAGAACTGAGAGAACTGGGAGCGATGGGAGAACTGGGAGAACTGGGAGAACTGAGAGAACTGGAAGAACTGGGAGAACTGGGAGTGATGGGAGAACTAGGTGAACTGGGAGCAATGGGAGAACTGGGAGAACTGGGAGTGATGGGAGAACTGTGAGTGATGGGAGAACTGGGAGAACTGAGAGAACTGGGAGAACTGAGAGAACTGAGAGAACTGCGAGAACTGTGGGAACTGGGAGCGATGGGAGAACTGGGAGAACGGAGAGAACTGGGAGAACTGGGAGCGATGGGAGAACTGGGAGAGCTGGAAGAACTGAGAGAACTGGGAGCGATGGGAGAACTGGGAGAACTGGTAGAACTGTCAGCGATGGGAGAACTGGGAGAACTGGGAGAACTGAGAGAACTGGAAGAACTGGGAGAACTGGGAGTGATGGGAGAACTGGGAGCAATGGGAGACCTGGGAGCAATGGGAGACCTGGGAGCGACGGGAGACCTGGGAGAACTGGGAGAACTGAGAGAACTGGGAGAACTGGGAGAACTGGGAGCGATGGGAGAACTGGGAGCGATGGGAGAACTGGGTGAACTGGGAGAACTGGGAGAACTGAGAGAACTGGGAGAACTGGGAGAACTGGGAGCGATGGGAGAACTGGGAGCAATGGGAGAACTGGGAGCGATGGGAGAACTGAGAGAACTGGGAGAACTGGATGAACTGAGAGAACTGGGAGCGATGGGAGAACTGGGTGAACTGGGAGCAATGGGAGAACTGTGAGCGATGGGAGAACTGAGAGAACTGTGAGAACTGAGAGAACTGAGAGAACTGTGAGAACTGGGAGAACTGGGAGCGATGGGAGAACTATGAGAACGGAGAGAACTGGGAGAACTGGGAGCGATGGGAGGACTGGGAGAGCTGGAAGAACTGAGAGAACTGGGAGAACTGGGAGCGATGGGAGAACTGAGAGAACTTGGAGAACTGGGAGAACTGAGAGAACTGGGAGAACTCGGAGCGATGGGAGAACTGGGAGAACGGAGAGAACTGGGAGAACCGGGAGCGATGGCAGAACTGGGAGAACGGAGAGAACTGGGAGAACCGGGAGCGATGGGAGAACTGGGAGAACTGTCAGCGATGGGAGAACTGTCAGCGATGGGAGAACTGGGAGCGATGGGAGAACTGGGAGAACTGGGAGAACTGGCAGCGTTGGGAGAACTGGGAGAACTGGGAGCGATGGGAGAACTGGGAGCGATGGGAGAACTGGGAGAACTGGGAGAACTGGGAGCGATGGGAGAACTGGGAGAACTGGGAGTGATGGGAGAACTGGGAGAACTGGGAGAACTGTCAGCGATGGGAGAACTGTCAGCGATGGGAGAACTGGGAGCGATGGGAGAACTGGGAGAACTCGGAGAACTGGCAGCGTTGGGAGAACTGGGAGAACTGGGAGCGATGGGAGAACTGGGAGCGATGGGAGAACTGGGAGAACTGGGAGAACTGGGAGAACGGAGAGAACTGGGAGCGATGGGAGACCTGGGAGCGATGGGAGTCCTGGGAGCGATGGGAGACCTGGGAGAACTGGGAGAACTGAGAGAACTGGGAGAACTGGGAGAACTGGGAGCGATGGGAGAACTGGGTGAACTGGGAGCAATGGGAGAACTGGGAGCGATGGGAGAACTGAGAGAACTGGGAGAACTGGATGAACTGAGAGAACTGGGAGCGATGGGAGAACTGGGTGAACTGGGAGCAATGGGAGAACTGTGAGCGATGGGAGAACTGAGAGAACTGGGAGAACTGGAAGAACTGAGAGAACTGGGAGCGATGGGAGAACTGGGTGAACTGGGAGCAATGGGAGAACTGGGAGAACTGGGAGTGATGGGAGAACTGGGAGTGATGGGAGAACTGGTAGAACTGAGAGAACTGGGAGAACTGAGAGAACTGAGAGAACTGGGAGAACTGGGAGAACTGGGAGCGATGGGAGAACTGGGAGAACGGAGAGAACTGGGAGAACTGGGAGCGATGGGAGAACTGGGAGAGCTGGAAGAACTGAGAGAACTGGGAGAACTGGGGGAACTGAGAGACCTGGGAGAACAGGGAGCGATGGGAGAACAGAGAACTTGGAGAACTGGGAGAACTGAGAGAACTGGGAGAACTCGGAGCGATGGGAGAACTGGGAGAACGGAGAGAACTGGGAGCGATGGGAGAACTGGGAGAACCGGGAGCGATGGGAGAACTGGGAGAACTGGGAGAACTGGGAGAACTGTCAGCGATGGGAGAACTGTCAGCGATGGGAGAACTGGGAGAACTCGGAGAACTGGGAGAACTGGCAGCGTTGGGAGAACTGGGAGAACTGGGAGCGATGGGAGAACTGGGAGCGATGGGAGAACTGGGAGAACTGGGAGAACGGAGAGAACTGGGAGCGATGGGAGACCTGGGAGCGATGGGAGACCTGGGAGAACTGGGAGAACTGAGAGAACTGGGAGTACTGGGAGAACTGGGAGCGATGGGAGAACTGGGTGAACTGGGAGAACTGGGTGAACTGGGAGCAATGGGAGAACTGGGAGAACTGGGAGAACTGGGAGTGATGGGAGAACTGGGAGAACTGAGAGAACTGGGAGCGATGGGAGAACTGGGAGAACTGAGAGAAGTGGGAGAACTGGAAGAACTGGGAGAACTGGGAGTGATGGGAGACCTGGGAGACCTGGGAGCAATGGGAGACCTGGGAGCGATGGGAGACCTGGGAGAACTGGGAGAACTGAGAGAACTGGGAGAACTGGGAGAACTGGGAGCGATGGGAGAACTGGGTGAACTGGGAGCAATGGGAGAACTGGGAGCGATGGGAGAACTGAGAGAACTGGGAGAACTGGATGAACTGAGAGAACTGGGAGCGATGGGAGAACTGGGTGAACTGGGAGCAATGGGAGAACTGTGAGCGTTGGGGGAACTGAGAGAACTGGGAGAACTGGAAGAACTGAGAGAACTGGGAGCGATGGGAGAACTGGGTGAACTGGGAGCAATGGGAGAACTGGGAGAACTGGGAGTGATGGGAGAACTGTGAGTGATGGGAGAACTGGGAGAACTGAGAGAACTGGGAGAACTGAGAGAACTGAGAGAACTGCGAGAACTGGGAGAACTGGGGGCGATGGGAGAACTGGGAGAACGGAGAGAACTGGGAGAACTGGGAGCGATGGGAGAACTGGGAGAGCTGGAAGAACTGAGAGAACTGGGAGAACTGGGAGAACTGAGAGAACACGGAGCGATGGGAGAACTGAGAGAACTTGGAGAACTGGGAGAACTGAGAGAACAGGGAGCGATGGGAGAACTGAGAGAACTTGGAGAACTGGGAGAACTGAGAGAACTGTCAGCGATGGGAGAACTGTCAGTGATGGGAGAACTGGGAGCGATGGGAGAACTGGGAGAACTCGGAGAACTGGGAGATCTGGCAGCGTTGGGAGAACTGGGAGAACTGGGAACGATGGGAGAACTGGGAGCGATGGGAGAACTGGGAGAACTGGGAGAACTGGGAGAACGGAGAGAACTGGGAGCGATGGGAGACCTGGGAGCGATGGGAGACCTGGGAGAAATGGGAGACCTGGGAGAACTGGGAGAACTGAGAGAACTGGGAGAACTGGGAGCGATGGGAGAACTGGGTGAACTGGGAGAACTGGGTGAACTGGAAGCAATGGGAGAACTGGGAGAGATGGGAGAACTGGGAGAACTGGGAGCAATGGGAGAACTGGGAGAACTGGGAGAACTGGGAGTGATGGGAGAACTGGGAGAACTGAGAGAACTGGGAGCGATGGGAGAACTGGGAGAACTGGGAGAACTGAGAGAACTGGGAGAACTGGAAGAACTGGGAGAACTGGGAGTGATGGGAGAACTGGGAGCAATGGGAGACCTGGGAGCGATGGGAGACCTGGGAGAACTGGGAGAACTGAGAGAACTGGGAGAACTGGGAGAACTGGGAGCGATGGGAGAACTGGGAGCGATGGGAGAACTGGGTGAACTGGGAGAACTGGGAGAACTGAGAGAACTGGGAGAACTGGGAGCGATGGGAGAACTGGGAGCAATGGGAGAACTGGGAGCGATGGGAGAACTGAGAGAACTGGGAGAACTGGATGAACTGAGAGAACTGGGAGCGATGGGAGAACTGGGTGAACTGGGAGCAATGGGAGAACTGTGAGCGATGGGAGAACTGAGAGAACTGGGAGAACTGGAAGAACTGAGAGAAATGGGAGCGGTGGGAGAACTGGGTGAACTGGGAGCAATGGGAGAACTGGGAGAACTGGGAGTGATGGGAGAACTGGGAGAACTGAGAGAACTGTGAGAACTGAGAGAACTGAGAGAACTGCGAGAACTGGGAGAACTGGGAGCGATGGGAGAACTGTGAGAACGGAGAGAACTGGGAGAACTGGGAGCGATGGGAGAACTGAGAGAGCTGGAAGAACTGAGAGAACTGGGAGAACTGGGAGAACTGAGAGACCTGGGAGAACAGGGAGCGATGGGAGAACTGAGAGAACTTGGAGAACTGGGAGAACTGAGAGAACTGGGAGAACTCAGAGCGATGGGAGAACTGGGAGAACGGAGAGAACTGGGAGAACCGGGAGCGATGGGAGAACTGGGAGAACGGAGAGAACTGGGAGAACCGGGAGCGATGGGAGAACTGGGAGAACTGTCAGCGATGGGAGAACTGTCAGCGATGGGAGAACTGGGAGCGATGGGAGAACTGGGAGAACTGGGAGAACTGGCAGCGTTGGGAGAACTGGGAGAACTGGGAGCGATGGGAGAACTGGGAGCGATGGGAGAACTGGGAGAACTGGGAGAACTGGGAGAATGGAGAGAACTGGGAGCGATGGGAGAACTGGGAGAACTGGGAGTGATGGGAGAACTGGGAGAACTGGGAGAACTGGCAGCATTGGGAGAACTGGGAGAACTGGGAGCGATGGGAGAACTGGGAGCGATGGGAGAACTGGGAGAACTGGGAGAACGGAGAGAACTGGGAGCGATGGGAGACCTGGGAGCGATGGGAGTCATGGGAGCGATGGGAGACCTGGGAGAACTGGGAGAACTGAGAGAACTGGGAGAACTGGGAGAACTGGGAGCGATGGGAGAACTGGGTGAACTGGGAGAACTGGGTGAACTGGGAGCAATGGGAGAACTGGGAGAGATGGGAGAACTGGGAGAACTGGGAGCAATGGGAGAACTGGGAGAACTGGGAGAACTGGGAGTGATGGGAGAACTGGGAGAACTGAGAGAACTGGGAGCGATGGGAGAACTGGGAGAACTGGGAGAACTGAGAGAACTGGGAGAAATGGAAGAACTGGGAGAACTGGGAGTGATGGGAGAACTGGGAGCAATGGGAGACCTGGGAGCAATGGGAGACTTGGGAACGATGGGAGACCTGGGAGAACTGGGAGAACAGAGAGAACTGGGAGAACTGGGAGAACTGGGAGCGATGGGAGAACTGGGAGCGATGGGAGAACTGGGTGAACTGGGAGAACTGGGAGAACTGAGAGAACTGGGAGAACTGGGAGAACTGGGAGCGATGGGAGAACTGGGAGCAATGGGAGAACTGGGAGCGATGGGAGAACTGAGAGAACTGGGAGAACTGGATGAACTGAGAGAACTGGGAGCGATGGGAGAACTGGGTGAACTGGGAGCAATGGGAGAACTGTGAGCGATGGGAGAACTGAGAGAACTGGGAGAACTGGAAGAACTGAGAGAACTGGGAGCGATGGGAGAACTGGGTGAACTGGGAGCAATGGGAGAACTGGGAGAACTGGGAGTAATGGGAGAACTGGCAGTGATGGGAGAACTGGGAGAACTGAGAGAACTGGGAGAACTGAGAGAACTGGGAGCGATGGGAGAACTGGGAGAGCTGGAAGAACTGGGAGAACTGGGAGAGCTGGAAGAACTGAGAGAACTGGGAGAACTGGGAGAACTGGGAGAACTGAGAGACCTGGGAGAACAGGGAGCGATGGGAGAACTGAGAGAACTTGGAGAACTGGGAGAACTGAGAGAACTGGGAGAACTCGGAGCGATGGGAGAACGGAGAGCACTGGGAGAACCGGGAGCGATGGGAGAACTGGGAGAACGGAGAGAACTGGGAGAACCGGGAGCGATGGGAGAACTGGGAGAACTGGGAGAACTGGGAGAACTGTCAGCGATGGGAGAACTGTCAGCGATGGGAGAACTGGGAGCGATGGGAGAACTGGGAGAACTGGGAGAACTGGCAGCGTTGGGAGAACTGGGAGAACTGGGAGCGATGGGAGAACTGGGAGCGATGGGAGAACTGGGAGAACTGGGAGAACTGGGAGTGATGGGAGAACTGGGAGCAATGGGAGACCTGGGAGCGATGGGAGACCTGGGAGCGATGGGAGACCTGGGAGAACTGGGAGAACTGAGAGAACTGGGAGAACTGGGAGCGATGGGAGAACTGGGTGAACTGGGAGAACTGGGTGAACTGGGAGCAATGGGAGAACTGGGAGAGACGGGAGAACTGGGAGAACTGGGAGCAATGGGAGAACTGGGAGAACTGGGAGTGATGGGAGTGATGGGAGAACTGAGAGAACTGGGAGCGATGGGAGAACTGGGAGAACTGGGAGAACTGAGAGAACTGGGAGAACTGGAAGAACTGGGAGAACTGGGAGGCCTGGGAGAACAGGGAGCGATGGGAGAACTGAGAGAACTGGGAGAACTGAGAGAACTGGGAGAACTCGGAGCGATGGGAGAACTGGGAGAACTGAGAGAACTGGGAGAACTGGAAGACCTGGGAGAACTGGAAGAACTGGGAGAACTGGAAGAACTGGGAGAACTGGAAGAACTGGGAGAACTGGGAGAACTGAGAGAACTGGGAGAACTGGCAGCGATGGGAGAACTGGCAACGATGGGAGAACTGGGAGCGATGGGAGAACTGGGAGAACGGAGAGAACTGGGAGAACTGGGAGCGATGGGAGGACTGGGAGAACTGAGAGAACTGGGAGAACTGGAAGAACTGAGAGAACTGGGAACGATGGGAGAACTGGGAGAACTGGGAGCGATGGGAGAACTGGGAGAACTGGGAGAACTGGCAGCGTTGGGAGAACTGGGAGAACTGAGAGAACTGGGAGAACTCGGAGCGATGGGAGAACTGGGAGAACGGAGAGAACTGGGAGAACCTGGAGCGATGGGAGAACTGGGAGAACGGAGAGAACTGGGAGAACCGGGAGCGATGGGAGAACTGGGAGAGCTGGGAGAACTGGGAGAACTGTCAGCGATGGGAGAACTGTCAGCGATGGGAGAACTGGGAGCGATGGGAGAACTGGGAGCGATGGGAGAACTGGGAGAACTGGCAGCGTTGGGAGAACTGGGAGCGATGGGAGAACTGGGAGCGATGGGAGAACTGGGAGAACGGAGAGAACTGGGAGCGATGGGAGAACTGGGAGAACTGGGAGCGATGGGAGAACTGGGAGAACTGGGAGAACTGGGAGAACGGAGAGAACTGGGAGAACTGGGAGAACGGAGAGAACTGGGAGCGATGGGAGAACTGGGAGAACTGGGAGTGATGGGAGAACTGGGAGAGCTGGAAGAACTGAGAGAACTGGGAGAACTGAGAGACCTGGGAGAACAGGGAGCGATGGGAGAACTGAGAGAATTTGGAGAACTGGGAGAACTGAGAGAACTGGGAGAACTCGGAGCGATGGGAGAACTGGGAAAACGGAGAGAACTGGGAGAACCGGGAGCGATGGGAGAACTGGGAGAACTGTCAGCGATGGGAGAACTGTCAGCGATGGGAGAACTGGGAGCGATGGGAGCGATGGGAGAACTGAGAGAACTGGGAGTGATGGGAGAACTGGGTGAACTGGGAGCGATGGGAGAACTGGGAGAACTGGGAGCGATGGGAGACCTGGGAGCGATGGGAGAACTGGGAGCGATGGGAGAACTGGGAGAACTGGGAGAACTGAGAGAACTGGGAGAACTGGAAGAACTGAGAGAACTGGTAATGATGGGAGAACTGGGAGCGATGGGAGAACTGGGAGAACTGGCAGCGTTGGCAGAACTGGGAGAACTGGGAGCGACGGGAGAACTGGGAGCGATGGGAGAACTGGGAGAACTGGGAGAACGGAGAGAACTGGGAGCGATGGGAGAACTGGGAGCGATTGGAGAACTGGGAGCGATTGGAGAACTGGGAGCGATTGGAGAACTGGGAGCGATTTGAGAACTGGGAGCGATTGGAGAACTGGGAGCGATTGGAGAACTGGGAGCGATTTGAGAACTGGGAGCGATTGGAGAACTGGGAGCGATTGGAGAACTGGGAGCGATTTGAGAACTGGGAGCGATTTGAGAACTGGCGAGCGATTTGAGAACTGGGAGCGATGGGAGAACTGGAAGCGATGGGAGAACTGGGAGAACTGGGAGAACGGAGAGAACTGGGAGCGATGGGAGAACTGGGAGCGATGGGAGAACTGGGAGAACGGAGAGAACTGGGAGCGACGGGAGAACTGGGAGCGATGGGAGAACTGGGAGAACTGGGAGAACGGAGAGAACTGGGAGCGATGGGAGAACTGGGAGCGATGGGAGAACTGGGAGAACTGGGAGAACGGAGAGAACTGGGAGCGATGGGAGAACTGGGAGCGATTGGAGAACTGGGAGCGATTGGAGAGGGGCTTTGTGGTGCATTACTCCTGATTTTGTGGATTTTGACTCAGTTCAATGTAAAAGTAGAGTCAGCGATATGACGTAGATCAGTGCCGCCTCTGCCTATTTGCAGACTACGTGCTGAGCTTACTGCCCCCGACAAAAACAAAATTACATTTAGGAAGTTTATCAATTATATTGACAAGATGGTTGAGTGACCGCTCTAACAATGGAAATACATGTACACAAAGATGGAAGGCAGACAAGAGGAGACGAGATCAGGAGGGGCCATTCTAGCCAATGAGAGGGCAGATACACGTGTGAACAGGCACAACTCCGATATAAAGTTTTTATATTTTAAGTTGCCAAAATGCCACGTGCATCCACTTATACCATTGCTGTTATAACAACAGCGGTGCTGCTTGTGGCAACGGCATTTTGCTGAACCTACCTTTCATACAACTTATTTATCCTTCATTATGCTATCCCTCAAGGGGACTCCAACCCTGACTCCAGCCTGCTTTCAGGCTGCTTTCAGAGTCAATAAGAGTGGATGGAGTCACCTCTGTGTGCGTTCCCCAGGTTCTGTGGAGGCCTGTGGCTGGACATTAAGAGGAAGGTTCCGTGGATCCTTAGTGATTTCTCCCAGGGATTCCACATCCAGTCCATCTCTGCTGTGCTGTTCATCTACCTGGGCTGCATCACTAACGCCATCACCTTTGGAGGCCTGCTGGGAGATGCCACAGACAACTACCAGGTACACACACACACACACACACACACACACACACACACACACACACACACACACACACACACACACACACACACACACACACACACACACAGTGGGGCAAAAAAGTATTTAGTCAGCCACCAATTGTGCAAGTTCTCCCACTTAAAAAGATGAGAGAGGCCTGTAATTTTCATCATAGGTACACTTCAACTATGACAGACAAAATGAGGGGGAAAGAATCCAGAAAATCACATTGTAGGATTTTTTATTAATTTATTTGCAAATTATGGTGGAAAATAAGTATTTGGTCAATAACAAAAGTTTATCTCAATACTTTGTTATATACCCTTTGTTGGCAATGACATAGGTCAAACGTTTTCTGTAAGTCTTCACAAGGTTTTCACACACTGTTGCTGGTATTTTGGCCCATTCCTCCATGCATATCTCCTCTAGAGCAGTGATGTTTTGGGGCTGTTGCTGGGCAACACGGACTTTCAACTCCCTCCAAAGATTTTCTATGGGGTTGAGATCTGGAGACTGGCTAGGCCACTCCGGGACCTTGAAATGCTTCTTACGAAGCCACTCCTTCGCTGCCCGGGCGGTGTGTTTGGGATCATTGTCATGCTGAAAGACCCAGCCACGTTTCATCTTCAATGCCCTTGCTGATGTAAGGAGGTTTTCACTCAAAATCTCACGATACATGGCCCCATTCATTCTTTCCTTTACACGAATCAGTCGTCCTGGTCCCTTTGCAGAAAAACAGCCCCAAAGCATGATGTTTCCACCCCCATGCTTCACAGTAGGTATGGTGTTCTTTGGATGCAACTCTGCATTCTTTGTCCTCCAAACACGACGAGTTGAGTTTTTACCAAAAAGTTCTATTTTGGTTTCATCTGACCATATGACATTCTCCCAATCTTCTTCTGGATCATCCAAATGCTCTCTAGCAAACTTCAGACGGGCCTGGACATGTACTGGCTTAAGCAGGGGGACACGTCTGGCACTGCAGGATTTGAGTCCCTGTCGGCATAGTGTGTTACTGATGGTAGGCTTTGTTACTTTGGTCCCAGCTCTCTGCAGGTCATTCAATAGGACCCCCCGTGTGGTTCTGGGATTTTTGCTCATCGTTCTTGTGATCATTTTGACCCCACGGGGTGAGATCTTGCGTGGAGCCCCAGATCGAGGGAGATCATCAGTGGTCTTGTATGTCTTCCATTTCCTAATAATTGCTCCCACAGTTGATTTCTTAAAACCAAGCTGCTTACCTATTGCAGATTTAGTCTTCCCAGCCTGGTACAGGTCTACAATTTTGTTTCTGGTGACCTTTGACAGCCCTTTGGTCTTGGCCATAGTGGAGTTTGGAGTGTGACTGTTTGAGGTTGTGGACAGGTGTCTTTTATACTGATAACAAGTTCAAACAGGTGCCATTGATACAGGTAACAAGTGGAGGACAGAGGAGCCTCTCAAAGAAGAAGTTACAGGTCTGTGAGAGCCAGAAATCTTGCTTGTTTGTAGGTGACCAAATACTTATTTTCCACCATAATTTGCAATTAAATTCATAAAAAATCCTACAATGTGATTTTCTGGATTTTTTTTCTAATTTTGTCTGTCATAGTTGAAGTGTACCTATGATGAAAATTACAGGCCTCTCTCATATTTTTAAGTGGGAGGACTTGCACAATTGGTGGCTGACTAAATACCTTTTTGCCCCACTGTATGTATGTGTGTGTGTGTGTGTGTGAGTATATATAGGTGTGTGTGTGTGTGAGTATGTATTTTTTGCCCCACTGTATACACACACACACACACACACACACACACACACACACACACACACACACACACACACACACACACACACACACACACACACACACACACACACACACACACACACACTTGTCTTATCTCCTACTCTCTCTCTCCCCTTCCCCCTTTCTCCCTCAATCCCCCCCCCCCCCCCCCACTCTTGCTCTCTGTGCCAGGGTGTGATGGAGAGTTTCCTAGGTACAGCGTTAGCAGGTACAGTGTTCTGTCTGTTAGGAGGTCAACCTCTCATCATCCTCAGTTCCACTGGACCCATCCTCATCTTTGAGAAACTGCTCTACGAGTTCTGCAAGTGAGCCATACGTACGCACACACACACACACACACACACACACACACACACACACACACACACACACACACACACACACACACACACACACACACACACACACACACACACACACACACTATCTGTCGGATACTTGTTTCATGCACTTTTATTTAATTATTTTATTTTATTTACCCTTTATTAACTAGGAAAGTCAGTTAATAACAAATTCTTATTTACAATGACAGCCTACCAAAGGCAAAGGTCCTCCTCCGGGGACGGGGGCTGGGATAAAAAATACAAAATAAATACAGTATACATATAGGACAAACCACACATCACAACAACAGAGACAACACAGCATTATTATAAAGAGAGACCTAAGACAACTGTCACGAACCAAGAGAGACCTAAGACAACTGTCACGAACCTTGCTGAAGATGGTGCCTCTTCCTGTTCGGGCGGTGCTCAGCGGTCGTCTCACCGGCCTATTAGCTACCATCGATTCCCTTTCCGTTTGTTTTGGGTTATTGGGTAATTGGGTACACCTGTTTTGTATTAGGGTTTGTTTGTAGGGTATTTAAGGGCACTAGGCCCGCTGGGTATTTGTCCGGGCTTGTTTGTGTTACTCTGTGTTTGATGGTGTGAGTTATTCGTATATTTATTCTCCGGACTATTTTGTCCTGTTGTTTGGACTGGCAACTTATATACGCCCTGTGTGTTGGCGTGACTGTTTTGTTGCGCTGGGGAATACATTTGAAAGAAAGACTGAACTCTGCTCTCTGCGCCTGATTCCACCCACCACTCCTAGTTGATCGTAACAATAACAACATAGCAAGGCAGCAACACATGACAACACAGCATGGTAGCAACACAAGATAACAACAACATGGTAGCAACAAAACATGGTAGCAGCACAAAACATGGTGCAAACATTATTGGGCACAGTCAACAGCACAAAGGGCAAGAAGGTAGAGACAACAGTACATCACACAAAGCAGCTACAACTGTCAGTAAGAGTTTCCATGATTGAGTCTTTGAATGAAGAGTGAGATAAAACTGCCCAGTTTGAGTGTTTGTTGCAGCTCGTTCCAGTCGATGGCTGCAGCTTCCTGAAAAGAGGAGCGACCCAGGGATGTGTGTGCTTTGGGAACCTTTAACAGAATGTGACTGGCAGAATGGGTGTTGTATGTGGAGGATGAGGGCTGCAGTAGATATCTCAGACGGGTTTTATAAATAAGCATCAACCAGTGGGTCTTGCGACAGGTATACAGAGATGGATTTGTTTACAGAGGAGTATAGAGTGCAGTGATGTGTCCTATAAGGAGCATTGGTGGCAAAACTGATGGCCGAATGATAAAGAACATCTAGCCGCTCGAGAGCACCCTCTATAAATTATGTCTCTGTAATCTAGCATGGGTAGGATGGTCATCTGAATCAGGGTTAGTTTGGCAGCTGAGGTGAAAGAGGAGCGATTACGATAGAGGAAACCAAGTCTAGATTTAACTTTAGCCTGCAGCTTTGATATGTGCTGAGAGAAGGACAGTGTATCGTCTAGCCATACTCCCAAGTAGTCACCTTTTATGAGGTGACTTCCTCAAGCTCTAAACCCTCAGAGGTAGTAATGACAGCTCTGGGAGGAGGGGCATTCTTCTTACCAAACCACATGACCTTTGTTTTGGAGATGTTCTAAACAGGGTTAAGGGCAGAGAAAGCTTTTTGGACACTAAGAAAGCTTTGTTGTAGAGCGTTTAACACAAAATCTGGGGAGGGGCCAGCTGAGTATAAGACTGTATCATCTGCATATAAATGGATGAGAGAGCTTCCTGCTGCCTGAGCTATGTTGTTGATGTAAATTGAGAAGCATGGGGCCTAGGATCGAGCCTTGGGGTACTCCCTTGGTGACATGCAGTAGCATGCAGACTGTCTGACTTTATACACTGCACTCTTTGAGAGTTAAGTTAACAAACCAGCCCAAAGACCCCTCAGAGACACCAATACTCCTTAGCCGGCCCACAAGAATAGAATTGTCTACCATATCAAAAGCTTTGGCCAAGTCAATAAAAATAGCAGCACACTATTGCGTAGAATCAAGGGCAATGGTGACATGATTGAGGACCTTTAAGGTTCCTTAACTTAGTTCCTTTCTTCTGATACTGACTGGTTAGTGTGTATCTGTGTCCCAGGTCTAACACTATAGATTATATGGAGCTGCGTCTGTGGATTGGTCTCCACTCCTGTCTGCAGTGTCTGATCCTGGTCGCCACGGACGCCAGTTACATCATCAAATACATCACACGCTTCACTGAGGAGGGCTTCTCCAGCCTCATCTCCTTCATCTTCATCTCTGATGCCATTAAGAAGATGGTGGGGTTACACACACACACACACACACACACACACACACACACACACACACACACACACACAATGTCTTAACTGTCTATGTAACGTGTAACTACAGGTGGGATCCTTCAAGTACTACCCTATCAACCGTGGCTTCAAGCCTGACTACGTTACCTCATACAAGTGTGAATGTATCGCACCAGACCAGGGTGAGCCTTTCTCCTCCTCTCCCTCCTCCTTATCCTCCACTCTCTCTCCCTCCTCCTTCTCCCCTTTTTATTCTCCCTCCTCCTTCTACTGTACTTCCTCTCCCTCTCCCCCCTCCTTTCTCCTCCTTCTCCTCCTCTCCCTCTCCTTCTCCTCCTCCCCCCTCCTTCTACTCTTCCTCCTCTCCCTCATCCTTCTACTGCTCTTCCTCTCCCTCCTCCTTCTCCTCCTCTTCCCTTATACTCTTCCTCCTCTCCCTCCTCCTTCTCCTCCTCTTCCCTTATACTCTTCCTCCTCTCCCTCATCCTTCTACTGCTCTTCCTCTCCCTCCTCTCCCTCCTCATTCTACTGCTCTTCCTCTCCCTCCTCCCCTCTCTCCTCCTTCTCCTCCTCTCTCTCCTCCTCTCTCTCCTCCTTCTCCTCCTCTCCCTCTCCCACCTCCTTATACTCTTCTTCCTCACCCTCCTCCTTCTACTGATCCTCCTCTCCCTCGTCATTCTCTTTTGGGAGCTTAACTAGACCTCACACATGAAGTGCACTATTGCCATCTGCAGGACAGTTTAAGGAGTGCACATCCTTGACAGCCCTATAATTTGGTAAGTGTATAAACTACTGTTTGTGTTCTCTTTCCTAACTACTGTAACTGATGTGTGTGCTGTCTGTTTCTGCCTCTCTGTCTCTCTCTCCCTCTCTCTCTCTCTCTCTCTCTCTCTCTCTCTCTCTCTCTCTTTTTTTTTCTCTCTGTTTCTGCCTCGGTCTCTCTCTCTCTGTCTCTCTGTCTATGTCTCTCACTCTCTGTCTCTCTCTCTCTGTTTCTGCCTCTGTGTCTCTCTCTATGTCTCTCTCTCTCTCTGTTTTCTCTCTCTCTGCCTGTCTCTCTCTCTGTTTCTGCCGCTCTATCTATCTCTCGCTGGCTGCTATCTGAGTGAGTATACCTCGACAGCTACAGCATGCTACAAACCTGTCTTGTTACCATGCAACTGGCATCATGTAATCTAGCTGGGGCACCTGACGTCTCTCTATCCCTGTCTCTCTTTCTCTAACAGCCCCTGCAATGGGTTTGAATGTTTCAGTTCCACTAGCGGACGATAACATGACTGATTTGGTAAGTGGCTTGGGAACTAACAATCTACAGGGACAGTCTGCATGTGGTCCAAATAGACTTAACATAGTAGGACTTACCATAGTCACAGGACTTAGTGGCAGGTCTCTACACTAGCAGCTCTGTGCTGTCTGTCCGCTTCCATGTCCGCACTACTCTGTATTCTCTCTTCCCTTGTTATTCTACTCTTTCTCTCTATTCTCTCCACCCCCACCCCACCCCTCTCTGTAGTATAACATAACAGGTCTGGACTGGAGTCAGCTGAGTAAGAAGGAGTGTGTGAAGTATGGCGGCACCCTGTTGGGAAACACCTGTAAGTACGTCCCTGACCTGGCCCTCATGTCCTTCATCCTGTTCTTCGGGACCTACTCCATGACCGTCTCACTCAAGAAGTTCAAGACCAGCCGGTACTTCCCCACCATGGTGAGACACAGAGGGCCATAGAACATGAGACATGGGATGCAGGGGACAGAGGACATGGGGGACATACGGGACAGAGGACACAGGGGGACAGAGGACACAGAGGACACAGGGGACACAGGGGTACATAGGAGACATGGGACTTGTGGAAACAGGGACACAGGGGGCAGAGGACACGTGGACAGAAGACACAGGGGGACCTTTATGTTTTTTGTCTAATGGGTCGGAAGCTTAAACTGAACTCCTTCCCTTTTCTTGGCTGCCAACTCCCCCCTCTCCCGTACCCCCCCTCCTGTCCATGCCCCTCCTCTTCCTGTCTGTGCTCCAGTGCCGCTCCCTGATTGGTGATTTCTCGATCATCATCTCAATCCTGGTATTCTGTCGGATAGACTACCTGTTAGGGCTGGAGACACCCAAACTGCATGTGCCCACTGAAATCAAGATCCTCTCGTCCCCTCATCCCTCGCTCCATCTCTCCCTCTCTCTCGTTTTTCCTATTTCTCTCCCTCTTTATCTCTTCCTTCTTCCTGAAATGATTAGGAATAAAACTTCACTTTTCAAGTGAGTAATATTGAGACATTAACATACTGACACTTTCTTCTCTGTTTTATTTCATCTCTCTCTCCTGGTTGTGTATTTGTTTTGTACCTTTGTCTCTCCATCTCTACCACCCCTCTGTTTGTCTGTCTGTTTCCCTTTTTGTTTCTTGTCTGTCTGTGTGTGGGCGGGCCTAGCTGAGGAAGCTGATCAGTGATTTCTCCATCTTCATGTCAATCATGACGTTTGTGGGTCTGGATATGCTTGTAGGGCTGGACACACCCAAACTAATCGTACCCACAGAGTTTAAGGTATTTCTAACCATTAACCCAATATGTGTGTGTGTGTGATTCACAGATGCATGCATTCTGTAATTCAATCTCTGTTTGTAGGTGTATGTCTGTGAGTTGCATGTGTCTTTTTGTCAGATTTAGTGACTCATGTAGTTTTGATTTGACTGTGTAAACTGCATGGTTGATGTGAATGTTTTTAGCACCACACAGGGCTTAGTGAAAGAGGACAACAGTGTCTCATTGTGACTCAAATCAAATTCCATTTTAATTGGCACATGCTTCGTAAACAACAGGTGTAGACTGGTAGTAAAATGCTTACTTACTGGTCCTTTTCCAATAATTAAAAATAAAGATACATTTTGTTAAATATAAATATAAATAAATGTTAAATATAAATAGCGGCACGAGGAATACATAATAACAATAATAAGTCAAAATAAGATGGCAGGGAGCTCAGCCCCAGTGATGCAGCTGTACAACTTTGTGAGGACCTGGTGGCCCGTGACAAATATTTTCAGCCTCCTGAGGAGGAAGAGGCGCTGCCATGGCCTCTTCACAACTGTGTGGGTGTGTGCGGCCCATTTTAATTCCTTAGTGATGTGGACACCGAGGATCCTGAAGCTCTCGACCTGCTCTACTACAGCCCCATCAATCTGGATGGGGGCGTGCTCAGCCCTCCGTTTCCTGTAGCCCACGATCAGATCCTTTGTCATGCTGACATTGAGGGAGAGGTTGTTGTCCCTATAGGCTGCCTCATCGTTGTCAGTGATCAGTTCTACCACCGTCGTGTCAACAAACGGTGCTGAAGTCATGCGCAGCCACATAGTCGAGTGTAACGGCTGTCGTGGGGTGAAGAAGGTGAGGACCAAGGTGCAGCGTGGTACGTGTTCATCTTTATTTATGAATTGAACACTGAATGAAAAAACAACAAAAGAGAATGAACAAAACCGAAACAGTTCTGTCTGGTACAGAATACAAAAACAGAAAACAACTACCCACAAACACAGGTGGGAACAGGCTACCTAAGTATGGTTCCCAATCAGAGACAACGATTGACAGCTGCCTCTGATTGGGAACCATACCAGGCCAAACACATAGAAATACAACACACAGAACAAAACAAAGAATGAAAAACATAGAATGCCCACCCCAACTCACGCCCTGACCAAACCAAAACAGAGACATAAAAAAGGAACTAAGGTCAGGACGTGACAGTACCCCCCCAAAGGTGCGGACTCCAGCCGCAAAACCTGAACCTATAGGGGAGGGTCTGGATGGGCATTTCACTGCGGTGGCGGCTCTGGTGCGGGGCGTAGACCCCACTCCACCTTAGTCTTGGCCCACTTAGGTGGCGCCTCTGGAGTGGCGACCCTCGCCGCAGACTCCGAACTGGGGACCCTTACCGCGGGTCCCAAACAGGATTGAGACTCTAGCGGCGCCGGACAGGCGGGAGACTCTGGCGGCACCGGAGTCTCCCGCTAGGGCTGGTGCCGTATAACCCGGGCCGGGGAGACGCACTGGAGACCAGATGCGCTGAGCCAGCATCATCCCTCCTGGCTCGATGCCCACTATAGCCCGGCCGATTCAAGGAGCTGCGATGTAGCGCACCGGGCTATGCGTGCGCACTGGGGACACTGTGCGCTTCACCTCATAACACGGTGCCTGCCCGGTCACTCTCTCGCCACGGTAAGCATGGGTAGTTGGCTCAGGTCTCCTACCTGACTCCCGGTGTGCCCCCCCCAAAAACAAATTCTGGGGCTGCCTCTCATGCACGTTACCTCGAGCCAATTCCTTGTAGTGTCGCCGCTCCGCTCTAGCTGCCTCCAGCTCCTCTTTCGGACGGCGATACTCTCCCGGCTGTGCCCAGGGTCCCTTGCCGTCCAATATTTCCTCCCATGTCCAGGAGTCCATTACACGCTGCTTGGTCCTTTGGTGGTGGGTAGTTCTGTAACGGCTGTCGTGGGGTGGGTACTTCTGTAACGGCTGTCATGGGGTGAAGAAGGTGAGGACCAAGGTGCAGCGTGGTACGTGTTCATCACATAGAAATACAACACACAGAACAAAAAAAGAATGAAAAACATAGAATGCCCACCCCAACTCACGCCCCAACCAAACCAAAACAGAGACATAAAAAAGGAACTAAGGTCAGGACGTGGCATCGAGGGTGAACAGGGAGTACAGGAGCGGACTAAGCCCACACCCCTGAGGGACCTCCGTGTGGAGGGTCAGTGTGGTGGATGTGTTGGGGGTGGCCCATCAGGAAGTCCAGGACACAGTTTCATAGGCATTGTTCAGTCCCAGGGTCCTGACTTTAGTGATGAGCTTGCAGGGTGAATAAAGGTTAAATAAATATGTGTGTGTGTGTGTGTGCGTGCGTGCGTGCGTGTTGTGTAGCCGACGCGTCCAGACCGTGGCTGGTTGGTGATGCCGTTTGGTAAGAACCCGTGGTGGGTGTACGTGGCCAGTGCCGTTCCTGCTCTCCTGGTCACCATCCTCATCTTCATGGACCAACAGATCAGCGCTGTCATCGTCAACCGCAAAGAGAACAAACTCAAGGTACAGTACGACCGCAATTATAACACAACAGAACACAGAAACATACTTACTTACTTACTCGTTATAAGTCTTCTAAAAATCTAAACACAACCATTCTATACCCATAAACACAACAGCAAAACAGAACACAAACTGCAGATAAAAACTCTTGAACGTTACCTCACCCCACCTTTTCTCTCCCCCTCCAACAGAAAGGTTGTGGGTACCATCTGGACCTGTTCTGGGTGGGTATTCTGATGGCAGTGTGTTCCTTTCTGGGCCTGCCCTGGTACGTGGCTGCCACTGTCATCTCCATCGCCCACATCGACTCTCTGAAGATGGAGAGTGAGTCCAGCGCCCCAGGAGAGCAGCCCCAGTTCCTGGGAGTCAGGTAAGGAGAGGTTGGGGGAGGGGTTAGGGGTGTGAGTGAGTGTGTGTGGGGGAGCTTAACATTGTTGTCATGTATTGCTCACCAGGTGCCCTTAGAGAGTTCCTCAATGAGCCTGACACCTTGATAAGCTAATTTCCTGACGATGGCTCACCGTGCTTTGTACTTGGCGTTTTCAACCTTCCAACTCTTTCTTTCCCGTTCCTTACCTCTTTTTACCTCACTCTTTCCCAGTCCTTTCCCACTCATAAGTCAGGCTGTTTGCCTACTAACCTCACTGCCACCCCCTCCAGGTCTCTGATCACTACTTTGTTTCCTTTTCCTCTCCTCCAACCCTAGCCACTCAGACTCTACCCAGATGCAGATGAGGGAGACTCCCAATTAATCAGAATATTGCTGGTCTGCAGTGGTGTAAAGTACTGAAGTAAAAATACTTTAAAGTACTAGTTAAGTCGTTTTGGGGGGTATCTGTACTTTACTTTACTATTTTTTATTTTTTACAACTTTTACTCCACTACATTCTTAAAGAAAATAATGTACTTTTTACTCCATACATTTTCCCTGACACCCAAAAGTACTCGTTACATTTTGAATGCTTAGCAGGACAGGAAAATTGTCCAAGAGTAAATCCCTGGTCATCCCTACTGCATCTGATCTGGCGGACTCACTAAACACAAATGCTTCATTTGTAAAATATGTTTTAGTGTTGGGGTGTGCCCCTGACTATTCATACATTTAATAAACAATAAAATTATGTCATCTGGTTTGCTTAATAAAAGGGAATTTGGAATGACTTATACTTTTACTTTTGATACTTAGTATATTTTAGCAACGATATTTACTTTTACTCAAGTATCACAATTGGATACTTTTCCCACCACTGCCCAGATGGTCATGCGCCATCGCAATCTTTGCTTTCTCTCTCACACTACTCTCTTCTCTTCTATCCTATTATCTGTCCCTTCTGCTAAATCCTTCTCCCTCCTGTCTCCTGATTCTGCCTCATCGACCCTACTCTCCTCCCTTACAGCATCCTATGACTCGTATTGTCCTCTTTCCTCCCGGCCGGCTCGGCCCTCCTGTCCTGCTCTGAGCTTACAGAAGAGGGCTGCGGGCAGCGGAGCAAAAATGGAGGAAAACTAAACTTCCGTAGGACCTATCATCCTTTCACAATGCCAAGCGTCGCCTGGAGTGGTGTGAAGCCTGCCAACATTGGACTCTGGAGTAGTGCGTTCTCTGGAGTGATGAATCACGCTTCACCATCTGGCAGTCTGACCGAAAAATCTGGGATTGGCAAATCCCAGGAGAACGCCACCTCCCCCAATGCATAGTGACACATAGTTTTCACTGCTCCAGAGTCCAATGGTGGCGAGCTTTACACCACTCCAGCCAATGCTTGGTATTGCGCATGGTGATCATTGACTTGTGTGCGGCTACTCGGGCCATGGAAACCCATTTCATGAAGCTTCTGATGAACAGTTATTTTGTTGATGTTGCTTCCAGAGGCAGTTTGGAACTCGGTAGTGAGTGTTTCAACCAAGGACAGATGAGTTTTACGCGCTACACGCTTCAGCACTCTGTGATCCCGTTCTGTGACCTTGTGTGGCCTACCACTTCGCAGTTGAGGCGTTGTTGCTCCTAGGCATTTCCACTTCAAAATTACAGCCCTTACAGTTGACCGAGGCAGCACTAGCAGGGAAGTAGTGGCATCCTATGACGGTGCCACGTCGAAAGTCACTGAGCTTTTAGGGTGGATCAGCTTAATATTGCGGAAAGAATGTTGCGTCCAATGTAATTGTCTACATAATTTCCAATCCCACAAATTTTTTGGGTAAATATATATATCCATACATGCATGCATATATATACACATATATACATACACATACCTATAGACATACATACTTTTTTAAAGAATATACCTTTATTATTATTCCCCGCAAACCCTACCGCCGATCCCCCAATTGAAGTAAACTAATAAACACTTCTGCTTCTACCTTCAATCCATACATCTTACACACATTCTACAGACACAGTCTACTTTACAATAGTTCTCTCTTGTTTGTTCTTAGTCCTTCCTCTATTTCTCTATTTCTGTTATTAGTCCCACCCTTCAGCTCCATTCAACCCCTCCCATCTATCTCTCAACATCATCCATTTCGGATTTCTACTTGCCATATATTTTTCAACTGTGCTGTGATGCTTCACAAAATAATTGAACCTTCCTATTCTCATAGCTTCTACAGATTGTAAATTAAAAATAAACATTTTTGCTAAAATAATTATTACTGTAACGGCTTTCTAATGGTGAAGGAGAGTCGGACCAAACTGCAGCGTGTCTATTGCGATTCATCTTTAATGAACAAACGTAACACATGACAAAACACTAACACTACAAAACAATAAACGAAACGAAAACCGAAAACAGCCTATACAAGTGTCTACTAACCTCTAACAAGGACATCAAGACACACAGGACAATCACCCACAATACAACCAAAGAATATGGCTGCCTAAATATGGTTCCCAATCAGAGACAACGAAAAACACCTGCCTCTGATTGAGAACCACTTCAGACAGCCATAGACTTATCTAGAACACCCCACTAGCTACAATCCCCCATATATACACACCACATACAAAAACCCATGCCACACCCTGGCCTGACCAAATAAATAAAGATAAACACAAAATACTTCGACCAGGGCGTGACAGAACCCCCCCCCCCTAAGGTGCGGACTCCCGAACGCACCTCAAAACAAATAGGGAGGGTCCGGGTGGGCGTCTGTCCATGGTGGCGGTTCCGGCATGGGACGTGGACCCCACTCAATTAATGTCTTAGTCCCCTCTCCTCGCGTCCCTGGATAGTCCACCCTCGCCGCCGACCATGGCCTAGTAGTCCTCACCCAGAAACCCACTGGATTGAGGAGCAGATCGGGACTGAGGGGCAGCTCGGGACTGAGGCAGCTCGGGACTGAGGGGAAGCTCGGGAGTGAGAGGAAGCTCGGGAGTGAGAGGAAGCTCGGGAGTGAGAGGAAGCTCGGGAGTGAGAGGAAGCTCGGGAGTGAGAGGAAGCTCGGGAGTGAGAGGAAGCTCGGGAGTGAGAGGAAGCTCGGGAGTGAGAGGAAGCTCAGGCAGGTTGATGGATCTACCAGATCCTGGCTGGCTGGTGGTTCCGACAGATCCTGGCTGACTGGCAGATCCTGGCTGACTGGCGGATCCTGGCTGACTAGCGGTTCTGGCAGATCCTGGCCGACTGGCAGATCCTGGCTGACTGACGTATCCTGGCTGACAAGCGGATCTGGCAGATCCTGGCTGACTGGCGGATCCTGGCTGACTGGCGGATCCTGGCTGACTAGCGGTTCTGGCAGATCCTGGCTGACTGGCGGATCCTGGCTGATCCTGGCTGACTGGCGGATCCTGGCTGACTAGCGGATCTGGCAGATCCTGGCTGACTGGCACTTCTGGCGGATCCTGGCAGACTGGCGGATCCTGGCAGACTGGCGGATCCTGGCAGACTGGCGGATCCTGGCAGACTGGCGGATCTAACTGATCCTGGCAGACTGGCGGCACTGGTGGCGCTGGGCAGACTGGCGGCGCTGGGCAGACTGGTAGCTCAGGCAGCGCTGGGCAGACTGGCGGCACTGGGCAGACGGGTGGCTCAGACGGCGCTGGGCAGACTGGCGGCGCTGGGCAGACTGGCGACGCTGGGCAGACTGGCGACGCTGGGCCGACTGGGAGCACTGGCAACGCTGGGCAGACTGGCGGCGCTGGGCAGACTGGCGGCGCTGGGCAGACTGGCGGCGCTGGGCAGACTGGCGGCGCTGGGCAGACTGGCGGCGCTGGGCAGACTGGTGGCACTGGCGGCGCTGGGCAGACGGGTGGCTCAGACGGCGCTGGGCAGACGGGTAGCTCAGACGGCGCTGGGCAGACGGGTAGCTCAGACGGCGCTGGGCAGACGGGTAGCTCAGACGGCGCTGGGCAGACGGGTAGCTCAGACGGCGCTGGGCAGACGGGTAGCTCAGACGGCGCTGGGCAGACTGACAGCTCTGGATGCTTCATGCAGGCTGACAGCTCTGGCTGCGCTGAACAGAGGAGTACTGGTGCCTCTGGAATGAGGGGCTCTGGCGCCTCTGGCATGAGGGGCGGTAGCTCTGACAGCGCAGGCGGACAGCGCGGGAAGCTCCGGCAGCGGCGCGGACAGGCGGGACGCTCCGGCAGCGGCGCCGGACAGGCGGGAGGCTCCGGCAGCGGCGCCGGACAGGCGGGAGGCTCCGGCAGCTGCGCCGGACAGGCGGGAAGCTCCGGCAGCGGCGCCGGACAGGCGGGACGCTCCGGCAGCGGCGCCGGACAGGCGGGACGCTCCGGCAGCGGCGCCGGACAGGCGGGAAGCTCCGGCAGCGGCGCCGGACAGGCGGGACGCTCCGGCAGCGCTGGACAGGCGGGACACACTGTAGGCCTGATGCGTGGTGCTGGCACTGGAAGTAATGAACCGAGGACACGCACAGGAAGCCTGGTGCGGGGAGCTGCTACCGGAGGGCTGGGGTGTGGAGGTGGTACTGGATAGACCGGACCGTGCAGGCGCACTGGAGCACCGAGCCTGCCCAACCTTACCTGGCTCGATGCCCACTCTAGCCCGGCCGATACGAGGAGCTGGAATATACCGCACCGGGCTATGCACCCGCACTGGGGACACCGTGCGCACCACTGCATAACAAGGTGCCTGCCCGGTCTCTCTAGCCCCCCGGTAACCACAGGAAGTTAGCGTAGGTCTCCTACCTAGCGTAGCCATACTCCCTGTGAGCCCCCCCCCCCCCAATACATTTTTGGGGCTGACTCTCAGGCTTCCATCCGCTCTGCCGTGCTAGCTCCTCATAATGCCGCCTCTCTGCTTTTGCTGCCTCCAGCTCGGCTTTGGGGCGACAATAATCTCCAGGCTGATCCCAGGGTCCTTTACCGTCCAGTTCCTCCTCCCATGTCCATTTCTCCAGGTGGTGCAATCTCTCCCACTGTAGCTGCTGCTGCTCCTGCTGCTGCTGCCTCTGTTGCTTCTCCTGTGGCTCCTGCCTGTTGACACGCTGCTTGGTCCTGTGGTGGGTGATTCTGTAACGGCTTTCTAATGGTGAAGGAGAGTCGGACCAAACTGCAGCGTGTCTATTGCGATTCATCTTTAATGAACAAACGTAACACACGACAAAACACTAACACTACAAAACAATAAACGAAACGAAAACCGAAAACAGCCTATACAAGTGTCTACTAACCTCTAACAAGGACATCAAGACACACAGGACAATCACCCACAATACAACCAAAGAATATGGCTGCCTAAATATGGTTCCCAATCAGAGACAACGAAAAACACCTGCCTCTGATTGAGAACCACTTCAGACAGCCATAGACTTATCTAGAACACCCCACTAGCTACAATCCCCCATATATACACACCACATACAAAAACCCATGCCACACCCTGGCCTGACCAAATAAATAAAGATAAACACAAAATACTTCGACCAGGGCGTGACAATTACATTATTGATTGATTGACTATGGCTTTTCAAATCACCCAGTATTGCTATCTGTGGTGTTAGTTCTAGGCAAATGTTGCAATTCTTCAGCCATTCCTTGATCTGTGACCAAAAACGAGCTACATATGGACAATACCAAAATAAATTATCTAATGACTCTGCCTCCTCACAGCAGAATCTGCAGAGCTGGGAAGATTGTATCCCCCATATATATAACATTCTATTAGTTGCAAGAATTTTGTATAGTAATTTTATATTGAAAAAGTTTTGAATCCGGCGTTGTTTTGCATATCAATTCATAAACCATGTGCCATGGAATGGGCACATCGAAAATCTCCTCCCAACTATTTTGCAACTTATATGGCACAGCTGTCAGTTTTTTGGTCCTTAAATGAAATTGGTATATGTTTTTATTTATCACACTTTTCTTTAACCATTTATGTTCTTTAATACAGGGCCAACATACAAGTTCCTTACTTTTTCCCCTTCTACTTGCCTCTTCCATTTTTGTGGTAATGCTGCAATTAATTGGTTGTAATTTTGGGTAGAGCAGATATTTCCATATGTCTGTGTAGGCTGCATGTGTGACATAACTCCACCAGTCCTATTTATGATATCATTCACTAAAATGTACCTTTTTTAAACATTTTTTCGATAAATACAGTTTTTTTAATCAATTAGTATATTTGAATTTAACCACAATATTTGTTGTACTATTTGTTCCGTCCTTTCAGGTGGATTCAACTGAAATTGCAACCAACTTTCTAAGGCTTGTTTAAAAAATAAAGATATTTTGGAGATTATTTCCTTTTCAAACAACCGAAAGTGAGCAGGTGTAATCTGAATAAAGGGGAAAAGGCCCTTCCTGAATATAGGATGAGACATTCATACCAATTGACTAGAGAACCAGTTTGGATTTAAGTATAACTTTTGTATGACTGATGCCTTTAGTGAGAGGTCTAATGCTTTAATATTTAATCATTTCTGCCCACCGAATTCATATTCGTTATATAAATAGGCCCTTTTAATTTTATCTGGTTTGCCGTTCCAAATAAAATTAAATATTTTTTGTTCATATAATTTAAAAAGCAGGTCACTGGGTGTAGGCAAAACCATAAGCAAATAGGTCAACTGTGATATAACTAAGGAGTTAATCAGGGTGATTTTTCCACAAATAGACAGGTATTTTCCTTTCCATGGTAGCAAGATCTTATCTATTTTGCTAACTTTCTATAAAAATGTATTTATTTTCTTTCTTTTGGGATTTGTATACCGAGTATGTCCACATCTCCGTCAGGCCATTTAATTGGTACACTACATGGTAATGTAAAATGTGCATTTTTTAGTGATCCAATACGTAATATGGTACATTTATCATAATTTGGTTTTAATCCAGAGAGGATAGCAAAAGTATCTAGATCCTCTCAGAGGCCGTGGAGAGACTCCAATTGTGGTTTTAAAAGAAAACATGAATCATCAGCGTACAATGACACCTTAGTTTTTAGGCCACGGATTTCTAATCCCTTAATATTATTGTTTGATCTAATCTTAACAGCTAACATTTCGATGGCAATAATAAATAGATATGCCGATAGTGGACAACCTTGTTTTACTCCTCTAGATAGTTTAAAACTTTCTGAGATGTAGCCATTATTTACTATTTTACACCTAGGGTTACTATACATAATCCTAACCCATTTTATAAGAGATTCCCCAAAATTGAAATATTCTAAGCATTTATATATAAACTCCAGTCGTACTTTATCAAAAGCCTTTTCAAAATCAGCTATGAAAACCAGGCCTGGTGTCCCCCGATATTTCATAGTGTTCTATTGTTTCCAGTACTTGTCTTATATTATCTCCAATGTATCGTCCATGTAAAAAACCTGTCTGATTAGGATGAATAATATCTGACAATACTTTTTTAATTCTATGTGCCAAGAATTTTGCTACGATTTTTGCATCACAACCCTGAAGTGTAAGAGGTCTCCAATTTTTTAAATGGACTGGATCTTTATATATACCACTTGGGTCCTGTTTCAGTAATAATGATATCAGACCTTGTTGCGTGTCTGATAATCTACCATTTATATAGGAGTGGTTAAAACGGTCAGTGTTTATCTATGGAGATTGCATGGCTGTATGCTCAATTGTATATACCTGTCAGCAACAGGTGTGGCTGAAATAGCTGAATCCACTAATTTGAAGGGGTATCCACATACTTTGTATATATAGTGTATCTTAAGATGAATGCACTAACTGTAAGTCGTTCTGGATAAAAGCATCTGCTAAATGACTAAAATGTCAAATCTAAATGTGTGCGTGTCTGTGTGGTACAGGGAACAGAGGTTGACGGGTATTCTGGTGTTTGTCCTAAATGGAGTCTCCATCTTCCTAGCTCCTGTCCTGCAGGTGAGTCAGTGAGAGAATGGGCCTAACCGTCACATGCAGTGGGTGGTGTTGTGGAGGATTGTGTTAACCGGTATATTGTATTCCCCCAGTACATCCCCATGCCTGTTCTCTACGGTGTCTTCCTTTACATGGGAGTGGCCTCACTTGCTGGAATACAGGTACATTTCACGTGTGTGTGTGTGTGTGTGTGTGCGTGTGTTTGTATATGTGCTTACTCACCCTCCTCCTCTTTCCTTCCTAGTTCTGGGAACGTATAAAGCTGTACCTGATGCCAGCCAAGCACCAGCCAGACTTCTCCTTCCTGCGTCATGTTCCTCTGAGGAGGGTTCACCTGTTCACCCTGGTCCAGATCATCTGTCTGGCTGTCCTCTGGATCCTCAAGTCTACTGTCGCTGCCATCATCTTCCCTATCATGGTGTGTGTGTGTGTGTGTGTGTGTGTGTGTGTGTGTGTGTGTGTGTGTGTGTGTGTGTGTGTGTGTGTGTGTGTGTGTGTGTGTGTTGCATCGATTGATGGGGATAACCTCTGTTTGTAGATCCTGGGTCTGATGGTGGTGCGTAAGATGATGGACCTGATGTTCTCTCAACATGACTTGGCCTGGCTGGACGACATCCTGCCGGAGAAAGACAAGAAGAAGGAGAAAGGGGGGAAGAAAAAGAAAGACAACAAAAAGACCAAAGCAGCAGCAGAGACGGAGAGCGACGAGGAGGTAAGAGACGAGGAATAGCAGAAACACACACACACACAGTATCAGGCTGACAGTGTTTTGTGGTGTGTAGGACTGGCTCCATCTGTTGTGTTGAGTGTGTTATCTCTGACTAATATGTTTCTCCTTTCTCTGTCCCACAGTGTTGCTGAAAAGGCACTGTATAACACTTACTACTGTCTGTCTCATAGTCTGTCTCCACGTCTGTCTGTCTGTCTCGGCGTCTGTCTGTCTGTCTCGGCGTCTGTCTGTCTGGACGTCTGTCTGTCTGGACGTCTGTCTGTCTGTCTGGACGTCTGTCTGGACGTCTGTCTGTCTGTCTGTCTGTCTGTCTGGACGTCTGTCGGTCTCGACGTCTGTCTGTCTGTCTGTCTTGACGTCTGTCTGTCTGTCTGTCTGTCTCGACGTCTGTCTGTCTGGACGTCTGTCTGTCTCGACGTCTGTCTGTCTGTCTTGATGTCTTTCTCCTTCCAACTTTCACCTGCATGGTTCAATCCTCTCTGTGTATTATTTAAGCATTTAATTGCACCATTTACTGTTTACACTGTATCCTGTGCATATAATGAATAAACTTTGATTTGATGGTTGTGACGTTTTGCGCGTTCATGTCCGCGTATATTTGGGGCATCATCCCTCACGCCTCTGTTTAGCCACTCCCCTGATGGTTCCTCCTGCACGCTGATTGGTTCCCCCCTCTGTCACTCAGCCCAAGACTCCCCTCCCTCCTCCAGTGAAGATACTCATGGACACCATAGACCTGCCTAAAGACCCTGACCCCTCTGTAACCCCACCCACTCAGCCCCCCGTCTCTGGCTGGGAGTAAACCTCTCTTTTGAGATTAACCAAAGGAGTGACAACTGTTGTTTGTATTACTGTGATGTCATTGTTGTGCGACAGATGGAGCAGCTAGATTTATGTTATGATGTTGTGAGACACTGATGGTTTTATTATTTTTTTGTCTTCCTTCTCTCCTACCTCACCTGATTCTTCACTCTGCCATTCACCCCCTCCTATCTCTGTGTGTGTGTGTGCGCGCATGTGCGTGCGTGTATGTGTGTGTATGCCTATGTGCGTGTGTTGGCTTGTGTACGTGTCTGTGTGTACAGGAGAAGAACGTTTACTCTAGTGTGAATCCTGATAACATTGAGCTGGACCGCAGGTACTGTGTGCTCAAACTGCACGTCCCCTACAGTGACCTGATACAACCTGCCATCACACACACCGACTGAGGAGTACATGGCCAGCAGGACCACAACTACACACACACAACTACACACACACACACACACACACACACACACACACACACACACACACACACACACACACACACACACACACACACACACACACACACACACACACACACACACACACACACACACACACACACACACACACACACACACACACACACAATGCTGATACATTTCACTTGAAGGCATTCAGTTGTACAACTGACTAGGTATCCCCCTTTCCCTTCTGTACAATTACCGACACATGCTAGGAACCATTTAGCAAAGTTCCATTCACTATTAGCATTCTTTAGCACTGTTGTCACCTAAACATTTTATACACATTGAATTTCATATAAATATATACAAATATTCCATAAACTGTAGATATGATGTGCTATTTAACATGTAAACATATGTCTATTAGATTCAGTTGGATAGTAGTTATTGTATTATAAGTGTGTTATGCAACACCTCTACTCGTAAACATTGCATAAATCACTGTAGTGTCTGGTAGACATACCCAGACACATGGATCACATGCCATTCTGAACCTTAAGTCTACTGTCCAAAGCTGTTGGAGCATAAATCGCAGTGTGTGGACTGAGTCTTCTCTTCGTTCAAAATATTCTCTGAGCTCCAGCACCTACTCAAACCACTGGATGTTGTGTGTGTAATGTTTTTCTCTGCTATACTTTGGCCCTACTGTAGACGTGTTTGTGAGGGCAGACTGACAGTTGTTCAAATACCACAGCGCATGCACCTGAAAGCAAGGCAGAAGTAGTTTTTGTGTGTTTGTTTGTTTTGATGATGTCTTCCATGTGTTATTTATTCACCGTGTGCTGTGTGGTTTGTGGCAGCAACCTCTGTTGTACTAATGTAAAGACTCCTCTGAAGGCACAGTTGGCGAAGGAAGAGTTGTAATGTTATAGTAATACAATATTATTATGATTGAAAAAAAAAAGTATTTCACCCCCTTTTTCTCCTCAATTTCGTGATATCCAATTACGATCTTGTCTCATCGCTGCAACTCCCCAACGGGCTTGGTAGAGGTGAAGGTCGAGTCATGCGTTCTACGAAACATGACCCGCCAAACCGCGCTTCTAAACACCCGCCCGTTAAACCCGGAAGCCAGCTGCACCAGTGTGTCGGAGGAAACACCGTTCAACTGACGACCGAGGCGCCCGGCCCGCCACAAGGAGTCACTAGAGCGCAATGAGCCAAATAAACCCCCCCCGGCCAAACCCTCCCCTAACCCGGACGATGCTGGGCCAATTGTGCACTTCTGTATAGGACTCCTGTTCACAGTTGGTTGTCACACAGCCTGGAATCAAACCTGGGTCTGTAGTGACGCCTCAAGCACTGCAATGCAGTGCCTTAGACCACTGTGCCACTCGGTAGGCAGTAATACAATATTATAATACAATGTTAGTCTGACATCTGAGGGGTGGTGGTTGTCAGGAGTTCATTGGAGACACAATTCAGACCTGATCATTTACATATTTTATATTTTGGAATTATAAGACTTCTCTGATCTACAATGGGACAGTCATCCTCCCCCTTGTCAGTCCCAGCTGGTTTTGTCAGCCACTGCTCTCTCAAGACAAGTGAATTCTGGACCCATGTGTTTGTCTGGGACAATCAATGTTTGTCTGAGAAATACAGAAATAGGTATTTGGTTACCGGTACATATAGGTCATGAACCTGCTGCAGTACAGTAAGTCTAGTCTGTCTCACCTCACCCCCCTTCACCTCACCTCACCCCCCTTCACCTTACCTCACTTCAGCTCATCTCACCCCTTTTCACCTCACCTCACCTCACCCCCCTTCACCTCACCTCACCTCACCTCACCCCCCTTCATCTCACCTCACCTCACCCCCCTTCACCTCACCTCACCTCACCTCACCTCACCTCACCCCCTTCACCTCACCTCACCTCACCTCACCCCGTTTCACATCACCTCGCCCTTCACCTCACCTCGCCCCCAACCCAATCCGTTTACTTTTTGTCACAGTTCAAACTCACATCCTCCTCCAAATCTTTCTAACTACCCCATAACGTTCTTCTCCCGCTCTGTGTGTGTGTGTGTCTGTGTGCACGCACGTGTTCGTGCATGTGTGTCTGTTTTCCCCTTTGTAGTAATGTGTGCTCTTGCTCGTGTCAGTTAACACATTCTTGTCTGCATTGTAGTTCAGGGAGTATGGTTGAGAAGTGTGAAACTATGTTTGTTTGTGCTCACGAGACTGATTGCCTGTGCTCGTGACAGTGCATGTGTGTGTGTAACCTGGGCTGTTCCACCTGACTGTTCCTCCCTCAGAATTACTCTGCCCCCCCTCACCTGCCCACTCCCAGGTGAGCCTTACCCCCGGATCATCATCACGCCCTCCTGTTTCCCAGTTTGACATCCAGGTGGAGTCTGAATACAAGGAGTCTGACCTCTACCCACTGGGTCATGACCTTTACCCCAGCATTAACCCCTGCCCTCTGAATGGCCGCTACCTGACCTCTAAGACTCAACGAGACCAGTACCAATACAAAAACCCACACTCTCATCCCTATGATGTAGGCAGCGAAACCTTGCTGTAGGTTGACAGCACATAGACACACAGACACATATAACCAGTTGCGAAATCCTCAAAACTATACAAGACTACAGGTTCTCTCCAGTTTATATGGATAAGAATTGCCTTTTAACCCGAGGTACCTATCAGTTATTATAAGAAGACAGACAAAGTATAACTTTTATATATTCAGTGCCCCTGCCCATTACAACAATTTAGTACATCAACAAAAAAGAAACAACTAAAACTATATTAATTACTTGATCGCAAATGTATCTGTACAATTATAAAAAAAAGAAGAAACAAATATAGAAATATAGAAACGTGAGCATTGTGATAATAATGGTTTAAAAATGACTGATGTATTGTTTATTGCATTTATTAGGTATTTTGTTTTCAGTGCATTCACCTTTATGAATTTATGTGTATAAATGACTGTTGGATAAAGTGAGATACTAATATCAGAGTGTACTTACTTTGGATTGTAAAGATTTACAAATGCATGTTAATAAAATAGTATTAAAAAACCTTGTAGTCTAAAGTTTGTGTGAAATCTTTTATCCTGGAGCATTTATCCTTTAACATGTAAACAACCTAACATATTTTTCAGGAAAAAATAACAACCTTTTAACTGGCATACAAGAAAAGATCATACAAATTCTTTAAAAAGTTGATTCCTGGACTTCCTGACAGGCCGACCCCAGGTGGTGACCCCAGGTAGTGGGGGTAGGAAACATCCCCTCCACCAGGCTGTCCCTTAACACTGGGGCCCCACAGGGTTGTGTGCTTAGTCCCCTCCTGTACTTCCTGTTCACCCACGACTGTGTGGCCACAAAAGACACCAACAGCATTATCAAGTTCGCTGTCAACAAGACAGGGGTAGGCCTGATCACCGGCGATGATGAGTCAGCCTACAGGGAGGAGGTCAGTGACCTGGCAGTGAGGTGCCGGAGCAACAACCTCTCCCTCAATGTCAGCAAGACCAAGGAGGTGATCGTGGACTACAGGAATTGGGGAGGGCGACCACGCCCCCATCCACATTGACGGGGCGGCAGTGGAGCAGATAGGCAGCTTCAAGTTCCTCGTGTCCAAATAACTAAAGACCTAAAATGGTCCAAACACATGCTCAGTCGTGAAGAAGGCGCGACAGTTCTTTGGCATGGGTCCTTAAATCATGAAAAGGTTCTACCATTGAGAGCATATTGATTGGCTGCATCACTGCTTGGTTTGCCAATACCACCAACCTCGATAGCACTACAGATGGTTGTGTGGACAGCCCAGTACATCACTGGGGCTGAGCTCCCTGCCATCCAAGACTTCTATATCAGACAGTGTAAAAATAAGGCCTGGAAAATCGTCAAACACCCCAACCTCTCAAGCCATAGACTATTTTGTTAGCTGCCGCATGACAAGAGAAGTCTGACACCAACAGGCTCTTGAACAGCTTCTATCCCCAAGAAATACAAATCAAATCAAATCCTATTTATTTATATAGCCCTTTGTACATCAGCTGATATCTCAAAGTGCTGTACAGAAACCCAGCCTAAAACCCCAAACAGCAAGCAATGCAGGTGTAGAAGCACAGTGGATAGGAAGGCCAAAACCTAGGAACCAGGCTATGAGGGGTGGCCAGTCCTCTTCTGGCTGTGCTGGGTGGAGATTATAACAGAACATGGCCAAGATGTTCAAATGTTCATAAATGACCAGCATGGTCAAATAATAATAATCACAGTTGTTGTCGAGGGTGCAGCAAGTTAGCACCTCAGGGGTAAATGTCAGTTGGCTTTTCATAGCCGATCATTAAAAGTATCTCTACCACTCCTGCTGTCTCTAGAGAGTTGAAAACAGCAGGTCTGGGACAGGTAGCACGTCCGGTGAACAGGTCAGGATTCCATAGCCGCAGGCAGAACAGTTGAAACTGGAGCAGCAGCACGGCCAGGTGGACTGGGGACAGCAAGGAGTCATCATGCCAGGTAGTCCTGAGGCATGGTCCTAGGGCTCAGGTCCTCCGAGAGAGAGAAAGAAAGAAAGAGAGAGGATACTTAAATTCACACAGGACACCGGATAAGACAGGAGAAGAACTCCAGATATAACAAACTGACCCTAGCCCCCCGACACATAAACTACTGCAGCATAAATACAGGAGGCTGAGTCAGGAGGGGTCAGGAGACACTGTGGCCCCATCCGATGATACCCCCGGACAGGGCCAAACAGGAAGGATATAACCCCACCCACTTTGCCAAAGCACAGCCCCCACACCACTAGAGGGATATCTTCAACCACCAACTTACCATCCTGAGACAAGGCCGAGTATAGCCCACAAAGATCTCCGCCACGGCACAACCCAAGGGGGGCGCCAACCCAGACAGGAAGATCACATCAGTGACTCAACCCACTCAAGTGACGCACCCCTCCTAGGGACGGCATGAAAGAGCACCAGTAAGCCAGTGACTCAGCCCCTGTAATAGGGTTAGAGGCAGAGAATCCCAGTGGAAAGAGGGGAACCGGCCAGGCAGAGACAGCAAGGGCGGTTCGTTGCTCCAGAGCCTTTCCGTTCACCTTCCCACTCCTGGGCAAGACTACACTCAATCATATGACCCACTGAAGAGATGAGTCTTTAGTAAAGACTTAAAGGTTGAGACCGAGTTTGCATCTCTCACATGGGTAGGCAGACCATTCCATATAAATGGAGCTCTATAGGAGAAAGTTCTGCCTCCAGCTGTTTGCTTAGAAATTCTAGGGACAATTGCGTCTTGTGACTGTAGCGTACGTGTAGGTACGTAAGGCAGGACCAAATCAGAGAGATAGGTAGGAGCAAGCCCATGTAATGCTTTGTAGGTTAGCAGTAAAACCTTGAAATCAGCCCTTGCCTTGACAGGAAGCCAGTGTAGGGAGGCTAGCACTGGAGTAAAATGATCAAATTGTTTGGTTCTAGTCAGGATTCTAGCAGCTGTATTTAGCACTAACTGAAGTTTATTTAGTGCTTTATCCGGGTAGCCGGAAAGTAGTAGTCTAACGTAGAAGTAACAAAAGCGTGGATAAATTTTTCTGCAACATTTTTGGACAGAAAGTTTCTAATTTTTGCAATGTTACATAGATGGAAAAAAGCTGTCCTTGAAACAGTCTTGATATGTTCGTCAAAAGAGAGATCAGGGTCCAGAGTAACGCCGAGGTCCTTCGCAGTTCTATTTGAGACGACTGTACAACCATTAAGATTAATTGTCAGATTCAACAGAAGATCTCTTTGTTTCTTGGGACCTAGAACAAGCATCTCTGTTTTGTCCGAGTTTAAAAGCAGAAAGTTTGAAGCCATCCACTTCCTTATGTCTGAAACACAGGCTTCTAACGAGCGCAATTTTGGGGCTTCACCATGTTTCATTGAAATGTACAGCTGTGTGTCATCCGCATAGCAGTGAAAGTTAATGTTATGTTTTCGAATGACATCCCCAAGAGGTAAAATATATAGTGAAAACAATAGTGGTTCTAAAAAGGAACCTTGAGGAACACCAAAATGTACAGTCGTTGAACCATTCACAGAGACAAACTGATATCATTCCGACAGATAAGATCTAAACCAGAACAGAACTTGTCCGTGTAGACCAATTTGGGTTTCCAATCTCTTCAAAAGAATGTGGTGATCGATGGTATCAAAAGCAGCACTAAGGTCTAGGAGCACGAGGACAGATGCAGAGCATCGGTCTGATGCCATTAAAAGGTCATTTACCACCTTCACAAGTGCAGTCTCAGTGCTATGATGGGGTCTAAAACCAGACTGAAGCATTTCGTATACATTGTTTGTCTTCAGGAAGGCAATGAGTTGCTGCGCAACAGCCTTTTCTAAAATTTGAGAGGAATGGAAGATTCGATATAGGCCGATAGTTTTTATATTTTCTGGGTCAAGGTTTGGCTTTTTCAAGAGAGGCTTTATTACTGCCACTTTTAGTGAGTTTGGTACACATCCGGTGGATAGAGAGACGTTTATTATGTTCAACATAGGAGGGCTAAGCACAGGAAGCAGCTCTTTCAGTAGTTTAGTTTAGAATAGGGTCCAGTATGCAGCTTGAAGGTTTAGAGGCCATGATTATTGTCATCGTTGTGTCAAGAGATATAGTACTAAAACACTTGAGTGTCTCTCTTGATCCTAGGTCCTGGCAGAGTTGTGCAGACTCAGGACAACTGAGCTTTGAAGGAATACGCAGATTTAAAGAGGAGTCGGTCATTTGCTTTCTAATAATCATGATCTTCTCCTCAAAGAAGTTCATGAATTTATTACTGCTGAAGTGAAAGCCATCCTCACTTGGGGAATACTGCTTTTTAGTTAGCTTTGCGACAGTATCAAAAATACATTTCGGATGGTTCTTATTTTCCTCAATTAAGTTGGAAAAATCGGATGATCAAGCAGCAGTAAGGGCTCTTCGATACTGCACGGTACTGTCTTTCCAAGCTAGTCGGAAGACTTCCAGTTTGGTGTGGTGCCATTTCTGTTCCAATTTGACAACTGATATAAAGCTAACAAAATAGCGACACGGACCGAGTTGTGTCTTGTATCCTTATGGACCTTTTATTTCAGTACTTGCACTGTCTCTATACACACTCACAGGGCCCTACTCACTCCATCATTTGCTCACTCACACTTTCTTTTAAATTAAATTAATTTTTTTATTTTTTATTTCACCTTTATTTAACCAGGTAGGCTAGTTGAGAACAAGTTCTCATTTGCAACTGCGACCTGGCCAAGATAAAGCATAGCAGTGTGAACAGACAACACAGAGTTACACATGGAGTAAACAATTAACAAGTCAATAACACAGTAGAAAAAAAAGGGGGGAGTCTATATACAATGTGTGCAAAAGGCATGAGGTAGGCGAATAATTACAATTTTGCAGATTAACACTGGAGTGATAAATTATCAGATGGTCATGTACAGGTAGAGATATTGGTGTGCAAAAGAGCAGAAAAGTAAATAAATAAAACAGTATGGGGATGAGGTAGGTGAAAATGGGTGGGCTATTTACCAATAGACTATGTACAGCTGCAGCGATCGGTTAGCTGCTCAGATAACTGATGTTTGAAGTTGGTGAGGGAGATAAAAGTCTCCAACTTCAGCGATTTTTGCAATTCGTTCCAGTCACAGGCAGCAGAGTACTGGAACGAAAGGCGGCCGAATGAGGTGTTGGCTTTAGGGATGATCAATGAGATACACCTGCTGGAGCGCGTGCTACGGATGGGTGTTGCCATCGTGACCAGTGAACTGAGATAAGGCGGAGCTTTACCTAGCATGGACTTGTAGATGACCTGGAACCAGTGGTTCTGGCGACGAATATGTAGCGAGGGCCAGCCGACTAGAGCATACAAGTCGCAGTGGTGGGTGGTATAAGGTGCTTTAGTGACAAAACGGATGGCACTGTGATAGACTGCATCCAGTTTGCTGAGTAGAGTGTTGGAAGCCATTTTGTAGATGACATCGCCGAAGTCGAGGATCGGTAGGATAGTCAGTTTTACTAGGGTAAGCTTGGCGGCGTGAGTGAAGGAGGCTTTGTTGCGGAATAGAAAGCCGACTCTTGATTTGATTTTCGATTGGAGATGTTTGATATGAGTCAGGAAGGAGAGTTTGCAGTCTAGCCAGACACCTAGGTACTTATAGATGTCCACATATTCAAGGTCGGAACCATCCAGGGTGGTGATGCTAGTCGGGCATGCGGGTGCAGGCAGCGATCAGTTGAAAAGCATGCATTTGGTTTTACTAGCGTTTAAGAGCAGTTGGAGGCCACGGAAGGAGTGTTGTATAGCATTGAAGCTCGTTTGGAGGTTAGATAGCACAGTGTCCAATGACGGGCCGAAAGTATATAGAATGGTGTCGTCTGCGTAGAGGTGGATCAGGGAATCGCCCGCAGCAAGAGAAACATCATTGATATATACAGAGAAAAGAGTCGGCCCGAGAATTGAACCCTGTGGCACCCCCATAGAACCTGCCAGAGGACCGGACAGCATGCCCTCCGATTTGACACACTGAACTCTGTCTGCAAAGTAATTGGTGAACCAGGCAAGGCAGTCATCCGAAAAACCGAGGCTACTGAGTCTGCCGATAAGAATATGGTGATTGACAGAGTCGAAGGCCTTGGCAAGGTCGATGAAGATGCACATACATTTATACCGACTCTACCCACCTGCATACCCACTCACATGCAAGCTGCTGCTACTCTGACTATCTTACATCCAGTTGCCTAGTTCCCTTACCCCTGTACATATCTACCTCCATCACCCCAGGATCCCTGCACATGTAAATATGGTATTGGAACTGACTTTCTAAATATTTCCTGTATATAGTATGCTTACTTACTTTCATGTATATTTTATATTTATTTCTCATGTGCTTTTTCTAATAATAAATTGTTATTGATTCTTTAATTGTTGGGTTTTGAGTTTGCAAGAAAGGCATTTCATAGTACTTGTGCATGTGCCATTAAAACTTGAAACTTGAGCTCTGTGAGACATTCATAGCGATGGGGGCAGATTTTTTGATCAAGAGAGACCTTTAGAAAATATGCACATTTTCTCTAACATTAAACATACAAATATGTATTTTACAGTTATAAGAAAGGTTAAATCTCAGTTAGTAATTTCAAATTTTGATTATGCTATATTTAGAAAGCATATAAGTCATTTCAAGCATTCATACAGTTTTGTTGAATAATAAATACATCATATAAAATATTTCAGATTTTCATATTTGTACTTTGTTCTTGAGCATGTGTTCTTAAAAGTGACTACAGCTCATCAATTTATAAAAAAATTACCAGAAAGGTGAGACTTTAACCTTTCTTGGAGTATGCAGCATTACTAATTGTTGTTCATGGCCCTCTCATGATAAATAATTACTTTGGAGGATTAGGTAGATTACTATTTCGATTACATTTAACTGGTTAACAAGTCTACGTCGTGAAAATCCCAAAAGTAAAAAAAAACATTTAATGACGTCGTTGTGGATGACGTCATTGTCATATTACATTACACTCCCTTCTGATTTGCCAGAAAGCATCCCTATTTCCGGTTTGTGATCCAAACACTTATCCGTTTTGAGCCGAAAGAACTGTAGCCAGACTGATAGACGACAACCATCATAGGAGAAATGGCAGAGTTCACAGATAAATTCAGCTCTTTCACCATGACGCAGTTAAACGAGTTACTTGAAGACGATGAAAAGTTAAATTCTATTGTCAAAGAAATGAACGAGGTAAGTTCCCTTTTGTTTTACTAACGTTAGCTGGCTATCCCTAGTAACGCTAGCTAGCATCAACATATCTAGGTAGCTGTGCACTTATGACTGTCAGGCAGTCAGTCCTTCATTCACAACTTCCTTCTAGATGCAAACATGTTTCGCATTGAGCAAGCTCATCAACATCCGCCTCGTTGCCACAGCTGAGAAGCTTGCTCCTTGTACTGTACTCAACATTTGGATGTTTAGTGGATGCTCATGCTGTTTCCATATTTTTATTTTCTAATCAGTTTCGACAATAACCCTGTTTGTGTACATATGCCACAAATGGCAGTGTCATTGTTTGGCATTAGGCCACAAATGCCATCTGATTCCCATTATTGCATAAGTAATGGACACACCCGGGTTTAGGAACAGATTTGAAATGATCTGGTTTGTTTTGTTTCCTGTTCTATGAATAGGATCCGCACAAGACAGCCAGTCATCAGCTATGTGGAAGGTGTTAAAAGTTGGAAGAGGTTTTCCTATTGACTAACCTAGGCGGAGGAGTCCATATTTCAGTGCAGCACACCTCTTTAGTCAACATTCTGATGCATTGAGCACACAGCACCGCACAGATTATAACAAAGGTCGATGCTTAACCAAGAAGCAACCCCTCACAGCGTATTGACATTTGGTTATGTCAGTGTTCTTTCAGACATGTGTACAGCATTCATTCTGACACTGGTATTTTGTGCCTCATCTCTCTCCATCTCTAGCTAGCCTTGTCTAGTTTAGGTATTAGGAAAGCTCAACTTGCTTCTGGCTTCTTCACCTTCTGTATTTGTATATTCATGTATGCGGCTTATGCAAGACTCCCCACCATGGCGCTGTGACGTTGGTGGAACTGTTAGTCCTTACCCACCAATGTGGAAATAGCTTTACAGGAACAGCCTGTGAGCAGAGATACAAATCTGGTTGCGGCTGGAGAGCTGTCTAGTGCCTGTCTTCCCTGGGCCGTTGCCAGCATGGCAGCATCTCATCCCTCCTGACCATGTTATTTATGATTCATTATAGCCTAGTTCATTAGTACTGATATCTTGATTGAGTGCTGTGTTTTAGCTAGAACCCAACTTATTTATTGGTTCGCTGACATTGGCCTTTTACCTCTATCAGTATCGGACAATAATTCTGTCGATAACCGATATTCAATAGGATGAAAAGGGGGAATCTCATGCTGATCTGAACACTTGCGGACATTTATATGTCATTATTTGTCACAATGTAAGTAATCAACATTTGAAGCATATTTGTTGGACAATTGCTCATTTGGATGGTATTTTTGGAGAATTCGGTGTGTAAAAATGTCACTTTCATTTCCCTGCTGTAAAACAGTATATTGGCAGTCGGCAGATATATCGGTAAGTTTTGCTCCCCCAAGATTGGGGTATCGGTCCCAAAAAAACATATTGGTTTCCCTGCCCTTAGAGTGATAAGAGCTCTGCTTTCTGCTGTGGCGTCCTGTAGATATAATAGCCTATGGGGTCCTATTACAGGTATTTCACATCTGTTTGTAGGCTTGGTGAAAGGGATTATAAATAATCACTGTCCTCCATAAAAATATACTCATATTTAATCTCCAGAGGTTAGGTTTTGAGCTGGTTTGTCGCTGGCCTATAGGCCTACTCTACACATCACAGTCTGGGGGTCAGTCAGTCTCTGTTTGCGTGTATTGTCTCAAGTACTAACTCACCTTCCCTCTTCCTGTGTGTGTCTGTCTGTGTATGCTGTGTGTTTGTCTCTGTGTTAGATGTGTGAGGTGCAGCAGGTGAAGGAGCTGACCCTGGTCAGTAACATCAGTCTGGCAGAACAGAACCTCCAACTGCAGCCCAGTCTGGACCTTCAGAAGAACCAGCTCACCTCACGCTACCGCCACCTACAGGAGCTCTATGACAACTACCAGCTACGCAAGTCCACACTCTGTAAGACCGCTAACAGGTCCACACGACCAAGTCCACACTCTGTAAGAGTCCTAGCAAGTCCACACTTGATGAGACACCTAGCTAGTCCACACTACTAAGGACAGTGTGCCTGTATACCAGTCTCTTTCTGTCTACATCTCACTCAGTGCACTCTGCTATCTGAAAGACCAGTCTTTCTCTCTCTGTGTTGGTAGCTGACTGTTCTCTACATGTCTGTCTGGTCGAGCCAGTTCAGTCACTTGTTGTTCCTAGATACTGCTCCTCTGTCAGTCGGGTTGTTCTAGATACTGCTCCTCTGTCAGTCGGGTTGTTCTAGATACTGCTCCTCTGTCAGTTGGGTTGTTCTAGATACTGCTCCTCTGTCAGTCGGGTTGTTATTGATACTGCTCCTCTGTCAGTCGGGTTGTTATTGATACTGCTCCACTGTCAGTCGGGTTGTTCTAGATACTGCTCCACTGTCAGTCGGGTTGTTCTAGATACTGCTCCTCTGTCAGTCGGGTTGTTCTAGATACTGCTCCTCTGTCAGTCGGGTTGTTCTAGATACTGCTCCTCTGTCAGTCGGGTTGTTCTAGATACTGCTCCTCTGTCAGTCGGGTTGTTCTAGATAATGCTCCTCTGTCAGTCGGGTTGTTCTAGATACTGCTCCTCTGTCAGTGAGGTTGATACTGGATACTGCTCCTCTGTCAGTGGGGTTGATACTGGATACTGGTCCTCTGTCAGTGTGGTTGTTACTGGATACTGGTCCTCTGTCAGTGGGGTTGTTACTGGGTACTGGTCCTCTGTCAGTGGGGTTGATATTGATACTGGTCCTCTGTCAGTCGGGTTGTTCTAGATACTGCTCCTCTGTCAGTGGGGTTGTTACTGATACTGGTCCTCTGTCGGTCGGGTTGTTCTAGATACTGCTCCTCTGTCGGTCGGGTTGTTCTAGATACTGCTCCTCTGTCAGTGAGGTTGATACTGGATACTGGTCCTCTGTCAGTCGGGTTGTTATTGATACTGGTCCTCTGTCAGTGGGGTTGTTACTGGATACTGGTCCTCTGTCAGTGGGGTTGTTACTGGATACTGGTCCTCTGTCAGTCGGGTTGTTACTGGATACTGGTCCTCTGTCAGTCGGGTTGTTACTGGATACTGGTCCTCTGTCAGTCGGGTTGTTACTGGATACTGGTCCTCTGTCAGTGGGGTTGTTACTGGATACTGGTCCTCTGTCAGTCGGGTTGTTACTGGATACTGGTCCTCTGTCAGTGGGGTTGTTACTGGATACTGGTCCTCTGTCAGTCGGGTTGTTACTGGATACTGGTCCTCTGTCAGTCGGGTGGTTATTGATACTGGTCCTCTGTCAGTGGGGTTGTTACTGGATACTCGTCCTCTGTCAGTGTGGTTGTTCTGGGTACTGGTCCTCTGTCAGTGTGGTTGTTCTGGGTACTGGTCCTCTGTCAGTGTGGTTGTTCTGGGTACTGGTCCTCTGTCAGTGTGGTTGTTCTGGGTACTGGTCCTCTGTCAGTGTGGTTGTTCTGGGTACTGGTCCTCTGTCAGTGTGGTTGTTCTGGGTACTGGTCCTCTGTCAGTGGGGTTGTTACTGGGTACTGGTCCTCTGTCAGTGGGGTTGTTACTGGATACTGGTCCTCTGTCAGTCGGGTTGTTACTGGATACTGGTCCTCTGTCAGTCAGGTTGTTATTGATACTGGTCCTCTGTCAGTCAGGTTGTTACTGGATACTGGTCCTCTCTCAGTCGGGTTGTTATTGATACTGGTCCTCTGTCAGTCGGGTTGTTACTGGATACGGGCCTCTGTCAGGGGGGTTGTTACTGGATACGGGTCCTCTGTCAGTGGGGTTGTTACTGGATACTGGTTCTAAGTCAGTGGGGTTGTTACTGGATACTGGTCCTCTGTCAGTGGGGTTGTTACTAGATACTGGTCCTCTGTCAGTCGGGTTGTTACTGGATACGGGCCCTCTGTCAGTGGGGTTGTTACTGGATACTGGTTCTAAGTCAGTGGGGTTGTTACTGGATACTGGTCCTCTGTCAGTGGGGTTGTTATTGATACTGGTCCTCTGTCAGTGGGGTTTTTCTGGGTACTGGTCCTCTGTCAGTGGGGTTGTTACTGGATACTGGTCCTCTGTCAGTCGGGTTGTTACTTGATACTGGTCCTCTGTCAGTGGGGTTGATACTGGGTACTGGTCCTCTGTCAGTCGGGTTGTTATTGATACTGCTCCTCTGTCAGTCGGGTTGTTCTAGATACTGCTCCTCTGTCAGTCGGGTTGTTCTAGATACTGCTCCTCTGTCAGTGGGGTTGTTACTGGATACTCGTCCTCTGTCAGTGTGGTTGTTACTGGATACTGGTCCTCTGTCAGTCGGGTGGTTATTGATACTGGTCCTCTGTCAGTGGGGTTGTTACTGGATACTCGGCCTCTGTCAGTGTGGTTGTTCTGGGTACTGGTCCTCTGTCAGTGTGGTTGTTCTGGGTACTGGTCCTCTGTCAGTGTGGTTGTTCTGGGTACTGGTCCTCTGTCAGTGTGGTTGTTCTGGGTACTGGTCCTCTGTCAGTGTGGTTGTTCTGGGTACTGGTCCTCTGTCAGTGGGGTTGTTACTGGATACTGGTCCTCTGTCAGTGGGGTTGTTCTGGGTACTGGTCCTCTGTCAGGGGGGTTGTTACTGGATACTGGTCCTCTGTCAGTGGGGTTGTTACTGGATACTGGTCCTCTGTCAGTGGGGTTGTTATTGATACTGGTCCTCTGTCAGTGGGGTTGTTACTGGATACTGGTCCTCTGTCAGTCGGGTTGTTATTGATACTGGTCCTCTGTCAGTGTGGTTGTTCTGGGTACTGGTCCTCTGTCAGTGGGGTTGTTACTGGATACTGGTCCTCTGTCAGTGGGGTTGTTATTGATACTGGTCCTCTGTCAGTCGGGTTGTTATTGATACTGGTCCTCTGTCAGTCGGGTTGTTACTGGATACGGGTCCTCTGTCAGGGGGGTTGTTACTGGATACTGGTCCTCTGTCAGTGGGGTTGTTACTGGATACTGGTCCTCTGTCAGTCGGGTTGTTACTGGATACTGGTCCTCTGTCAGTCAGGTTGTTATTGATACTGGTCCTCTGTCAGTCGGGTTGTTATTGATACTGCTCCTCTGTCAGCCGGGTTGTTCTAGATACTGCTCCTCTGTCAGTCGGGTTGTTCTAGATACTGCTCCTCTGTCAGTTGGGTTGTTCTAGATACTGCTCCTCTGTCAGTCGGGTTGTTATTGATACTGCTCCTCTGTCAGTCGGGTTGTTATTGATACTGCTCCACTGTCAGTCGGGTTGTTCTAGATACTGCTCCACTGTCAGTCGGGTTGTTCTAGATACTGCTCCTCTGTCAGTCGGGTTGTTCTAGATACTGCTCCTCTGTCAGTCGGGTTGTTCTAGACTGCTCCTCTGTCTCCGGGTTGTTCTAGATACTGCTCCTCAGTCGGGTTGTTCTAGATAATGCTCCTCTGTCAGTCGGGTTGTTCTAGATACTGCTCCTCTGTCAGTGAGGTTGATACTGGATACTGCTCCTCTGTCAGTGGGGTTGATACTGGATACTGGTCCTCTGTCAGTGTGGTTGTTACTGGATACTGGTCCTCTGTCAGTGGGGTTGTTACTGGGTACTGGTCCTCTGTCAGTGGGGTTGATATTGATACTGGTCCTCTGTCAGTCGGGTTGTTCTAGATACTGCTCCTCTGTCAGTGGGGTTGTTACTGATACTGGTCCTCTGTCGGTCGGGTTGTTCTAGATACTGCTCCTCTGTCGGTCGGGTTGTTCTAGATACTGCTCCTCTGTCAGTGAGGTTGATACTGGATACTGGTCCTCTGTCAGTCGGGTTGTTATTGATACTGGTCCTCTGTCAGTGGGGTTGTTACTGGATACTGGTCCTCTGTCAGTGGGGTTGTTACTGGATACTGGTCCTCTGTCAGTCGGGTTGTTACTGGATACTGGTCCTCTGTCAGTCGGGTTGTTACTGGATACTGGTCCTCTGTCAGTCGGGTTGTTACTGGATACTGGTCCTCTGTCAGTGGGGTTGTTACTGGATACTGGTCCTCTGTCAGTCGGGTTGTTACTGGATACTGGTCCTCTGTCAGTGGGGTTGTTACTGGATACTGGTCCTCTGTCAGTCGGGTTGTTACTGGATACTGGTCCTCTGTCAGTCGGGTGGTTATTGATACTGGTCCTCTGTCAGTGGGGTTGTTACTGGATACTCGTCCTCTGTCAGTGTGGTTGTTCTGGGTACTGGTCCTCTGTCAGTGTGGTTGTTCTGGGTACTGGTCCTCTGTCAGTGTGGTTGTTCTGGGTACTGGTCCTCTGTCAGTGTGGTTGTTCTGGGTACTGGTCCTCTGTCAGTGTGGTTGTTCTGGGTACTGGTCCTCTGTCAGTGTGGTTGTTCTGGGTACTGGTCCTCTGTCAGTGGGGTTGTTACTGGGTACTGGTCCTCTGTCAGTGGGGTTGTTACTGGATACTGGTCCTCTGTCAGTCAGGTTGTTACTGGATACTGGTCCTCTCTCAGTCGGGTTGTTATTGATACTGGTCCTCTGTCAGTCGGGTTGTTACTGGATACGGGTCCTCTGTCAGGGGGGTTGTTACTGGATACGGGTCCTCTGTCAGTGGGGTTGTTACTGGATACTGGTTCTAAGTCAGTGGGGTTGTTACTGGATACTGGTCCTCTGTCAGTGGGGTTGTTACTAGATACTGGTCCTCTGTCAGTCGGGTTGTTACTGGATACGGGCCCTCTGTCAGTGGGGTTGTTACTGGATACTGGTTCTAAGTCAGTGGGGTTGTTACTGGATACTGGTCCTCTGTCAGTGGGGTTGTTATTGATACTGGTCCTCTGTCAGTGGGGTTGTTACTGGATACTGGTCCTCTGTCAGTCGGGTTGTTACTTGATACTGGTCCTCTGTCAGTGGGGTTGATACTGGGTACTGGTCCTCTGTCAGTCGGGTTGTTATTGATACTGCTCCTCTGTCAGTCGGGTTGTTCTAGATACTGCTCCTCTGTCAGTCGGGTTGTTCTAGATACTGCTCCTCTGTCAGTGGGGTTGTTACTGGATACTCGTCCTCTGTCAGTGTGGTTGTTACTGGATACTGGTCCTCTGTCAGTCGGGTGGTTATTGATACTGGTCCTCTGTCAGTGGGGTTGTTACTGGATACTCGGCCTCTGTCAGTGTGGTTGTTCTGGGTACTGGTCCTCTGTCAGTGTGGTTGTTCTGGGTACTGGTCCTCTGTCAGTGGGGTTGTTACTGGATACTGGTCCTCTGTCAGTGGGGTTGTTCTGGGTACTGGTCCTCTGTCAGGGGGGTTGTTACTGGATACTGGTCCTCTGTCAGTGGGGTTGTTACTGGATACTGGTCCTCTGTCAGGGGGGTTGTTACTGGATACTGGTCCTCTGTCAGTGGGGTTGTTACTGGATACTGGTCCTCTGTCAGTGGGGTTGTTATTGATACTGGTCCTCTGTCAGTGGGGTTGTTACTGGATACTGGTCCTCTGTCAGTCGGGTTGTTATTGATACTGGTCCTCTGTCAGTGTGGTTGTTCTGGGTACTGGTCCTCTGTCAGTGGGGTTGTTACTGGATACTGGTCCTCTGTCAGTGGGGTTGTTATTGATACTGGTCCTCTGTCAGTCGGGTTGTTATTGATACTGGTCCTCTGTCAGTCGGGTTGTTACTGGATACGGGTCCTCTGTCAGGGGGGTTGTTACTGGATACTGGTCCTCTGTCAGTGGGGTTGTTACTGGATACTGGTCCTCTGTCAGTCGGGTTGATACTGGTCCTCTGTCAGTCAGGTTGTTATTGATACTGGTCCTCTGTCAGTCGGGTTGTTATTGATACTGCTCCTCTGTCAGCCGGGTTGTTCTAGATACTGCTCCTCTGTCAGTCGGGTTGTTCTAGATACTGCTCCTCTGTCAGTGGGGTTGTTCTAGATACTGGTCCTCTGTCGGTCGGGTTGTTCTAGATACTGCTCCTCTGTCGGTCGGGTTGTTCTAGATACTGCTCCTCTGTCGGTCGGGTTGTTCTAGATACTGCTCCTCTGTCAGTGAGGTTGATACTGGATACTGGTCCTCTGTCAGTGGGGTTGTTCTAGATACTGCTCCTCTGTCAGTGGGGTTGTTACTGGAATCTGGTCCTCTGTCAGTCGGGTTGTTACTGGATACTGGTCCTCTGTCAGTCGGGTTGTTACTGGATACTGGTCCTCTGTCAGTCGGGTTGTTACTGGATACTGGTCCTCTGTCAGTCGGGTTGTTCTAGATACTGGTCCTCTGTCAGTGGGGTTGTTACTGATACTGGTCCTCTGTCAGTCGGGTTGTTATTGATACTGGTCCTCTGTCAGTGGGGTTGTTACTGGATACTGGTCCTCTGTCAGTCGGGTTGTTACTGGATACTGGTCCTCTGTCAGTCGGGTTGTTACTGGATACTGGTCCTCTGTCAGTTGGGTTGTTACTGGATACTGGTCCTCTGTCAGTGGGGTTGTTACTGGATACTGGTCCTCTGTCAGTGGGGTTGTTACTGGATACTGGTCCTCTGTCAGTCGGGTTGTTACTGGATACTGGTCCTCTGTCAGTGGGGTTGTTACTGGATACTGGTCCTCTGTCAGTGGGGTTGTTACTGGATACTGGTCCTCTGTCAGTGGGGTTGTTACTGGATACTGGTCCTCTGTCAGTGGGGTTGTTACTGGATACTGGTCCTCTGTCAGTCGGGTTGTTACTGGATACTGGTCCTCTGTCAGTGGGGTTGTTATTGATACTGGTCCTCTGTCAGTGGGGTTGTTACTGGATACTGGTCCTCTGTCAGTGGGGTTGTTATTGATACTGGTCCTCTGTCAGTGGGGTTGTTACTGGATACTGGTCCTCTGTCAGTGGGGTTGTTACTGGATACTGGTCCTCTGTCAGTGGGGTTGTTACTGGATACTGGTTCTAAGTCAGTGGGGTTGTTACTGGATACTGGTCCTCTGTCAGTGTGGTTGTTCTGGGTACTGGTCCTCTGTCAGTGGGGTTGTTATTGATACTGGTCCTCTGTCAGTGGGGTTGTTCTGGGTACTGGTCCTCTGTCAGTGGGGTTGTTACTGGATACTGGTTCTAAGTCAGTGGGGTTGTTACTGGATACTGGTCCTCTGTCAGTGGGGTTGTTACTGGATACTGGTCCTCTGTCAGTCGGGTTGTTACTAGATACTGGTCCTCTGTCAGTGGGGTTGTTACTGGAGACTGGTCCTCTTTCAGTCGGGTTGTTATTGATACTGGTCCTCTGTCAGTCGGGTTGTTACTGGATACGGGTCCTCTGTCAGTGGGGTTGTTACTGGATACTGGTTCTCTGTCAGTGGGGTTGTTACTGGATACTGGTTCTCTGTCAGTGGGGTTGTTACTGGATACTGGTCCTCTGTCAGTGGGGTTGTTACTGGATACTGGTCCTCTGTCAGTGGGGTTGTTATTGATACTGGTCCTCTGTCAGTGGGGTTGTTATTGATACTGGTCCTCTGTCAGTGGGGTTGTTACTGGATACGGGTCCTCTGTCAGTGGGGTTGTTACTGGATACTGGTTCTAAGTCAGTGGGGTTGTTACTGGATACTGGTCCTCTGTCAGTGGGGTTGTTACTGGATACTGGTCCTCTGTCAGTGGGGTTGTTACTAGATACTGGTCCTCTGTCAGTGGGGTTGTTACTGGATACTGGTCCTCTGTCAGTCGGGTTGTTATTGATACTGGTCCTCTGTCAGTCGGGTTGTTACTGGATACGGGTCCTCTGTCAGTGGGGTTGTTACTGGATACTGGTCCTCTGTCAGTGGGGTTGTTACTGGATACTGGTCCTCTGTCAGTGGGGTTGTTACTGGATACTGGTCCTCTGTCAGTGGGGTTGTTATTGATACTGGTCCTCTGTCTGTCGGGTTGTTATTGATACTGGTCCTCTGTCAGTGGGGTTGTTACTGGATATTGGTCCTCTGTCAGTGGGGTTGTTATTGATACTGGTCCTCTGTCATTGGGGTTGTTACTGGATACTGGTCCTCTGTCAGTCGGGTTGTTATTGATACTGGTCCTCTGTCAGTGTGGTTGTTCTGGGTACTGGTCCTCTGTCAGTGGGGTTGTTACTGGATACTGGTCCTCTGTCAGTCGGGTTGTTACTGGATACTGGTTCTCTGTCAGTCAGGTTGTTATTGATACTGGTCCTCTGTCAGTCGGGTTGTTACTGGATACTGGTCCTCTGTCAGTGGGGTTGTTACTGGATACTGGTCCTCTGTCAGTGGGGTTGTTACTGGATACTGGTCCTCTGTCAGTGGGGTTGTTACTAGATACTGGTCCTCTGTCAGTGGGGTTGTTACTGGGTACTGGACCTCTGTCAGTCGGGTTGTTACTGGATACTGGTTCTCTGTCAGTCGGGTTGTTACTGGATACTGGTCCTCTGTCAGTGGGGTTGTTACTGGAGACTGGTCCTCTGTCAGTCGGGTTGTTATTGATACTGGTCCTCTGTCAGTGGGGTTGTTACTGGATACTGGTCCTCTGTCAGTGGGGTTGTTACTGGATACTGGTCCTCTGTCAGTGGGGTTGTTACTGGATACTGGTCCTCTGTCAGTGGGGTTGTTACTGGATACTGGTCCTCTGTCAGTGGGGTTGTTACTGGATACTGGTCCTCTGTCAGTCGGGTTGTTACTGGATACTGGTCCTCTGTCAGTGGGGTTGTTACTGGATACTGGTCCTCTGTCAGTGGGGTTGTTACTGGAGACTGGTCCTCTTTCAGTCGAGTTGTTATTGATACTGGTCCTCTGTCAGTCGGGTTGTTACTGGATACGGGTCCTCTGTCAGTGGGGTTGTTCTGGGTACTGGTCCTCTGTCAGGGGGGTTGTTACTGGATACTGGTCCTCTGTCAGTGGGGTTGTTACTGGATACTGGTCCTCTGTCAGTCGGGTTGTTACTAGATACTGGTCCTCTGTCAGTGGGGTTGTTACTGGATACTGGTCCTCTGTCAGTGGGGTTGTTATTGATACTGGTCCTCTGTCAGTGGGGTTGATACTGGTCCTCTGTCAGTGGGGTTGTTATTGATACTGGTCCTCTGTCAGTGGGGTTGTTACTGGATACTGGTCCTCTGTCAGTGGGGTTGTTATTGATACTGGTCCTCTGTCAGTGGGGTTGTTACTGGATACTGGTCCTCTGTCAGTGGGGTTGTTATTGATACTGGTCCTCTGTCAGTGGGGTTGTTACTGGATACTGGTCCTCTGTCAGTGGGGTTGTTACTGGATACTGGTCCTCTGTCAGTGGGGTTGTTACTGGATACTGGTTCTAAGTCAGTGGGGTTGTTACTGGATACTGGTCCTCTGTCAGTGTGGTTGTTCTGGGTACTGGTCCTCTGTCAGTGGGGTTGTTATTGATACTGGTCCTCTGTCAGTGGGGTTGTTCTGGGTACTGGTCCTCTGTCAGTGGGGTTGTTACTGGATACTGGTTCTAAGTCAGTGGGGTTGTTACTGGATACTGGTCCTCTGTCAGTGGGGTTGTTACTGGATACTGGTCCTCTGTCAGTCGGGTTGTTACTAGATACTGGTCCTCTGTCAGTGGGGTTGTTACTGGAGACTGGTCCTCTTTCAGTCGGGTTGTTATTGATACTGGTCCTCTGTCAGTCGGGTTGTTACTGGATACGGGTCCTCTGTCAGTGGGGTTGTTACTGGATACTGGTTCTAAGTCAGTGGGGTTGTTACTGGATACTGGTCCTCTGTCAGTGGGGTTGTTACTGGATACTGGTCCTCTGTCAGTGGGGTTGTTATTGATACTGGTCCTCTGTCAGTGGGGTTGTTATTGATACTGGTCCTCTGTCAGTGGGGTTGTTACTGGATACTGGTCCTCTGTCAGTGGGGTTGTTACTGGATACTGGTTCTAAGTCAGTGGGGTTGTTACTGGATACTGGTCCTCTGTCAGTGTGGTTGTTCTGGGTACTGGTCCTCTGTCAGTGGGGTTGTTATTGATACTGGTCCTCTGTCAGTGGGGTTGTTCTGGGTACTGGTCCTCTGTCAGTGGGGTTGTTACTGGATACTGGTTCTAAGTCAGTGGGGTTGTTACTGGATACTGGTCCTCTGTCAGTGGGGTTGTTACTGGATACTGGTCCTCTGTCAGTCGGGTTGTTACTAGATACTGGTCCTCTGTCAGTGGGGTTGTTACTGGAGACTGGTCCTCTTTCAGTCGGGTTGTTATTGATACTGGTCCTCTGTCAGTCGGGTTGTTACTGGATACGGGTCCTCTGTCAGTGGGGTTGTTACTGGATACTGGTTCTAAGTCAGTGGGGTTGTTACTGGATACTGGTCCTCTGTCAGTGGGGTTGTTACTGGATACTGGTCCTCTGTCAGTGGGGTTGTTATTGATACTGGTCCTCTGTCAGTGGGGTTGTTATTGATACTGGTCCTCTGTCAGTGGGGTTGTTACTGGATACGGGTCCTCTGTCAGTGGGGTTGTTACTGGATACTGGTTCTAAGTCAGTGGGGTTGTTACTGGATACTGGTCCTCTGTCAGTGGGGTTGTTACTGGATACTGGTTATAAGTCAGTGGGGTTGTTACTGGATACTGGTCCTCTGTCAGTGGGGTTGTTACTGGATACTGGTCCTCTGTCAGTCGGGTTGTTACTAGATACTGGTCCTCTGTCAGTGGGGTTGTTACTGGATACTGGTTCTCTGTCAGTCGGGTTGTTATTGATACTGGTCCTCTGTCAGTGGGGTTGTTACTGGATACTGGTCCTCTGTCAGTGGGGTTGTTACTGGATACTGGTCCTCTGTCAGTGGGGTTGTTACTGGATACTGGTCCTCTGTCAGTCGGGTTGTTATTGATACTGGTCCTCTGTCAGTCGGGTTGTTACTGGATACGGGTCCTCTGTCAGTGGGGTTGTTACTGGATACTGGTCCTCTGTCAGTGGGGTTGTTACTGGATACTGGTCCTCTGTCAGTGGGGTTGTTACTGGATACTGGTCCTCTGTCAGTGGGGTTGTTATTGATACTGGACCTCTGTCTGTCGGGTTGTTATTGATACTGGTCCTCTGTCAGTGGGGTTGTTACTGGATACTGGTCCTCTGTCAGTGGGGTTGTTACTGGATATTGGTCCTCTGTCAGTGGGGTTGTTATTGATACTGGTCCTCTGTCAGTGGGGTTGTTACTGGATACTGGTCCTCTGTCAGTCGGGTTGTTATTGATACTGGTCCTCTGTCAGTGTGGTTGTTCTGGGTACTGGTCCTCTGTCAGTGGGGTTGTTACTGGATACTGGTCCTCTGTCAGTCGGGTTGTTACTGGATACTGGTTCTCTGTCAGTCGGGTTGTTACTGGATACTGGTCCTCTGTCAGTGGGGTTGTTACTGGAGACTGGTCCTCTGTCAGTCGGGTTGTTATTGATACTGGTCCTCTGTCAGTGGGGTTGTTACTGGATACGGGTCCTCTGTCAGTGGGGTTGTTACTGGATACTGGTTCTAAGTCAGTGGGGTTGTTACTGGATACTGTTCCTCTGTCAGTGGGGTTGTTACTGGATACTGGTCCTCTGTCAGTCGGGTTGTTACTAGATACTGGTCCTCTTGTCAGTGGGGTTGTTACTGGATACTGGTCCTCTGTCAGTCGGGTTGTTACTGGATACTGGTCCTCTGTCAGGGGGGTTGTTACTGGATACGGGTCCTCTGTCAGTGGGGTTGTTACTGGATACTGGTCCTCTGTCAGTGGGGTTGTTACTGGATACTGGTTCTAAGTCAGTGGGGTTGTTACTGGATACTGGTCCTCTGTCAGTGGGGTTGCTACTGGATACTGGTCCTCTGTCAGTGGGGTTGTTACTGGAGACTGGTCCTCTGTCAGTCGGGTTGTTATTGATACTGGTCCTCTGTCAGTCGGGTTGTTACTGGATACGGGTCCTCTGTCAGTGGGGTTGTTACTGGATACTGGTTCTAAGTCAGTGGGGTTGTTACTGGATACTGGACCTCTGTCAGTGGGGTTGTTACTGGATACTGGTCCTCTGTCAGTGGGGTTGTAACTGGATACTGGTCCTCTGTCAGTGGGGTTGTTATTGATACTGGTCCTCTGTCAGTGGGGTTTTTCTGGGTACTGGTCCTCTGTCAGTCGGGTTGTTACTTGATACTGGTCCTCTGTCAGTGGGGGTTGTTACTGGATACTGGTCCTCTGTCAGTCGGGTTGTTACTGGATACTGGTCCTCTGTCAGTCGGGTTGTTATTGATACTGGTCCTCTGTCAGTGGGGTTGTTACTGGATACTCGTCCTCTGCCAGTGTGGTTGTTCTGGGTACTGGTCCTCTGTCAGTGTGGTTGTTCTGGGTACTGGTCCTCTGTCAGTGTGGTTGTTCTGGGTACTGGTCCTCTGTCAGTGTGGTTGTTCTGGGTACTGGTCCTCTGTCAGTGTGGTTGTTCTGGGTACTGGTCCTCTGTCAGTGGGGTTGTTACTGGATACTGGTCCTCTGTCAGTGGGGTTGTTCTGGGTACTGGTCCTCTGTCAGGGGGGTTGTTACTGGATACTGGTCCTCTGTCAGTGGGGTTGTTATTGATACTGGTCCTCTGTCAGTGGGGTTGTTATTGATACTGGTCCTCTGTCAGTGGGGTTGTTACTGGATACTGGTCCTCTGTCAGTCGGGTTGTTACTAGATACTGGTCCTCTGTCAGTGGGGTTGTTACTGGATACTGGTCCTCTGTCAGTGGGGTTGTTATTGATACTGGTCCTCTGTCAGTGGGGTTGTTACTGGATACTGGTCCTCTGTCAGTGGGGTTGTTATTGATACTGGTCCTCTGTCAGTGGGGTTGTTACTGGATACTGGTCCTCTGTCAGTGGGGTTGTTATTGATACTGGTCCTCTGTCAGTGGGGTTGTTACTGGATACTGGTCCTCTGTCAGTGGGGTTGTTATTGATACTGGCCCTCTGTCAGTGGGGTTGTTACTGGATACTGGTCCTCTGTCAGTGGGGTTGTTACTGGATACTGGTCCTCTGTCAGTGGGGTTGTTACTGGATACTGGTTCTAAGTCAGTGGGGTTGTTACTGGATACTGGTCCTCTGTCAGTGTGGTTGTTCTGGGTACTGGTCCTCTGTCAGTGTGGTTGTTCTGGGTACTGGTCCTCTGTCAGTGGGGTTGTTATTGATACTGGTCCTCTGTCAGTGGGGTTGTTCTGGGTACTGGTCCTCTGTCAGTGGGGTTGTTACTGGATACTGGTCCTCTGTCAGTCGGGTTGTTACTTGATACTGGTCCTCTGTCAGTGGGGTTGTTACTGGATACTGGTTCTCTGTCAGTCGGGTTGTTACTGGATACTGGTCCTCTGTCAGTCGGGTTGTTATTGATACTGGTCCTCTGTCAGTGGGGTTGTTACTGGATACTCGTCCTCTGCCAGTGTGGTTGTTCTGGGTACTGGTCCTCTGTCAGTGTGGTTGTTCTGGGTACTGGTCCTCTGTCAGTGTGGTTGTTCTGGGTACTGGTCCTCTGTCAGTGTGGTTGTTCTGGGTACTGGTCCTCTGTCAGTGTGGTTGTTCTGGGTACTGGTCCTCTGTCAGTGTGGTTGTTCTGGTTGTTCTGTTCTGGGTACTGGTCCTCTGTCAGTGGGGTTGTTACTGGATACTGGTCCTCTGTCAGTGGGGTTGTTCTGGGTACTGGTCCTCTGTCAGGGGGGTTGTTACTGGATACTGGTCCTCTGTCAGTGGGGTTGTTATTGATACTGGTCCTCTGTCAGTGGGGTTGTTATTGATACTGGTCCTCTGTCAGTGGGGTTGTTACTGGATACTGGTCCTCTGTCAGTCGGGTTGTTACTAGATACTGGTCCTCTGTCAGTGGGGTTGTTACTGGATACTGGTCCTCTGTCAGTGGGGTTGTTATTGATACTGGTCCTCTGTCAGTGGGGTTGTTACTGGATACTGGTCCTCTGTCAGTGGGGTTGTTATTGATACTGGTCCTCTGTCAGTGGGGTTGTTACTGGATACTGGTCCTCTGTCAGTGGGGTTGTTATTGATACTGGTCCTCTGTCAGTGGGGTTGTTACTGGATACTGGTCCTCTGTCAGTGGGGTTGTTATTGATACTGGTCCTCTGTCAGTGGGGTTGTTACTGGATACTGGTCCTCTGTCAGTGGGGTTGTTACTGGATACTGGTCCTCTGTCAGTGGGGTTGTTACTGGATACTGGTCCTCTGTCAGTGGGGTTGTTACTGGATACTGGTCCTCTGTCAGTGGGGTTGTTACTGGATACTGGTCCTCTGTCAGTTGGGTTGTTATTGATACTGGGCCTCTGTCAGTGTGGTTGTTACTGGATACTGGTCCTCTGTCAGTCGGGTTGTTATTGATACTGGTCCTCTGTCAGTGGGGTTGTTACTGGATACTCGTCCTCTGTCAGTGTGGTTGTTCTGGGTACTGGTCCTCTGTCAGTGTGGTTTTTCTGGGTACTGGTCCTCTGTCAGTTTGGTTGTTCTGGGTACTGGTCCTCTGTCAGTGGGGTTGTTACTGGATACTGGTCCTCTGTCAGTGGGGTTGTTCTGGGTACTGGTCCTCTGTCAGTGGGGTTGTTATTGATACTGGTCCTCTGTCAGTGGGGTTGTTATTGATACTGGTCCTCTGTCAGTGGGGTTGTTACTGGATACTGGTCCTCTGTCAGTCGGGTTGTTACTAGATACTGGTCCTCTGTCAGTGGGGTTGTTACTGGATACTGGTCCTCTGTCAGTCGGGTTGTTATTGATACTGGTCCTCTGTCAGTGGGGTTGTTACTGGATACTGGTCCTCTGTCAGTGGGGTTGTTACTGGATACTGGTCCTCTGTCAGTGGGGTTGTTACTGGATACTGGCCCTCTGTCAGTCAGGTTGTTACTGGATACTGGTCCTCTGTCAGTGGGGTTGTTACTGGAGACTGGTCCTCTGTCAGTCGGGTTGTTATTGATACTGGTCTTCTGTCAGTCGGGTTGTTATTGGATACGGGTCCTCTGTCAGTGGGGTTGTTACTGGATACTGGTCCTCTGTCAGTGGGGTTGTTACTGGATACTGGTCCTCTGTCAGTGGGGTTGTTACTGGATACTGGTCCTCTGTCAGTGGGGTTGTTATTGATACTGGTCCTCTGTCAGTGGGGTTGTTCTGGGTACTGGTCCTCTGTCAGGGGGGTTGTTACTGGATACTGGTCCTCTGTCAGTGGGGTTGTTATTGATACTGGTCCTCTGTCAGTGAGGTTGTTATTGATACTGGTCCTCTGTCAGTGGGGTTGTTACTGGATACTGGTCCTCTGTCAGTCGGGTTGTTACTAGATACTGGTCCTCTGTCAGTGGGGTTGTTACTGGATACTGGTCCTCTGTCAGTCGGGTTGTTATTGATACTGGTCCTCTGTCAGTGGGGTTGTTACTGGATACTGGTCCTCTGTCAGTGTGGTTTTTCTGGGTACTGGTCCTCTGTCAGTTTGTTTGTTCTGGGTACTGGTCCTCTGTCAGTGGGGTTGTTACTGGATACTGGTCCTCTGTCAGTGGGGTTGTTCTGGGTACTGGTCCTCTGTCAGGGGGGTTGTTACTGGATACTGGTCCTCTGTCAGTGGGGTTGTTATTGATACTGGTCCTCTGTCAGTGGGGTTGTTATTGATACTGGTCCTCTGTCAGTGGGGTTGTTACTGGATACTGGTCCTCTGTCAGTCGGGTTGTTACTAGATACTGGTCCTCTGTCAGTGGGGTTGTTACTGGATACTGGTCCTCTGTCAGTCGGGTTGTTATTGATACTGGTCCTCTGTCAGTGGGGTTGTTACTGGATACTGGTCCTCTGTCAGTGGGGTTGTTATTGATACTGGTCCTCTGTCAGTCGGGTTGTTATTGATACTGGCCCTCTGTCAGTGGGCTTGTTACTGGATACTGGTCCTCTGTCAGTCGGGTTGTTACTGGATACTGGTCCTCTGTCAGTCAGGTTGTTACTAGATACTGGTCCTCTGTCAGTGGGGTTGTTACTGGATACTGGTCCTCTGTCAGTGGGGTTGTTAATGGATACTGGTTCTAAGTCAGTGGGGTTGTTACTGGATACTGGTCCTCTGTCAGTGGGGTTGTTACTGGATACTGGTCCTCTGTCAGTCGGGTTGTTACTAGATACTGGTCCTCTGTCAGTGGGGTTGTTACTGGATACTGGTCCTCTGTCAGTCGGGTTGTTACTGGATACTGGTCCTCTGTCAGTGGGGTTGTTACTGGATACTGGTCCTTTGTCAGTGGGGTTGTTACTGGAGACTGGTCCTCTGTCAGTCGGGTTGTTATTGATACTGGTCCTCTGTCAGTCGGGTTGTTACTGGATACGGGTCCTCTGTCAGTGGGGTTGTTACTGGATACTGGTTCTAAGTCAGTGGGGTTGTTACTGGATACTGGTCCTCTGTCAGTGGGGTTGTTATTGGAGACTGGTCCTCTGTCAGTCGGGTTGTTATTGATACTGGTCCTCTGTCAGTCGGGTTGTTATTGATACTGGTCCTCTGTCAGTGGGGTTGTTACTGGATACTGGTCCTCTGTCAGTGGGGTTGTTACTGGGTACTGGTCCTCTGTCAGTGGGGTTGTTACTGGATACTGGTCCTCTGTCAGTGGGGTTGTTCTGGGTACTGGTCCTCTGTCAGGGGGTTGTTACTGGATACTGGTCCTCTGTCAGTGGGGTTGTTATTGATACTGGTCCTCTGTCAGTGGGGTTGTTACTGGTCCTCTGTCAGTGGGGTTGTTACTGGTCCTCTGTCAGTCGGGTTGTTATTGATACTGGTCCTCTGTCAGTGGGGTTGTTACTGGATACTGGTCCTCTGTCAGTCGGGTTGTTATTGATACTGGTCCTCTGTCAGTGGGGTTGTTATTGATACTGGTCCTCTGTCAGAGGGGTTGTTCTGGGTACTGGTCCTCTGTCAGTGGGGTTGTTACTGGATACTGGTCCTCTGTCAGTCGGGTTGTTACTAGATACTGGTCCTCTGTCAGTGGGGTTGTTACTGGATACTGTTCCTCTGTCAGTCGGGTTGTTATTGATACTGGTCCTCTGTCAGTGGGGTTGTTACTTGATACTGGTCCTCTGTCAGTCGTGTTGTTATTGATACTGGTCCTCTGTCAGTCGGGTTGTTATTGATACTGGTCCTCTGTCAGTGGGGTTGTTACTGGATACGGGTCCTCTGTCAGGGGGGTTGTTACTGGATACGGGTCCTCTGTAAGTAGGGTTGTTACTGGATACGGGTCCTCTGTCAGGGGGGTTGTTACTGGATACGGGTCCTCTGTCAGTCGGGTTGTTACTGGATACTGGTCCTCTGTCAGTGGGGTTGTTACTGGATAGGGGTCCTCTGTCAGTGGGGTTGTTCTAGATACTGGTCCTCTGTAAGTAGGGTTGTTACTGGATACTGGTTCTAAGTCAGTGGGGTTGTTACTGGATACTGGTCCTCTGTCAGTGGGGTTGTTACTGGATACTGGTCCTCTGTCAGTGGGGTTGTTACTGGATACTGGTTCTAAGTCAGTGGGGTTGTTACTGGATACTGGTCCTCTGTCAGTGGGGTTGTTCTGGATACTGGTCCTCTGTCAGGGGGGTTGTTACTGGATTCTGGTCCTCTGTCAGTCGGGTTGTTACTAGATACTGGTCCTCTGTCAGTGGGGTTGTTACTGGATACTGGTCCTCTGTCAGTCGGGTTGTTACTGGATACTGGTCCTCTGTCAGTGGGGTTGTTACTGGATACTGGTTCTAAGTCAGTGGGGTTGTTACTGGATACTGGTCCTCTGTCAGTGGGGTTGTTACTGGATACTGGTCCTCTGTCAGTGGGGTTGTTACTGGATACTGGTCCTCTGTCAGTGGGGTTGTTACTGGATACTGGTCCTCTGTCAGTGGGGTTGTTACTGGATACTGGTCCTCTGTCAGTGGGGTTGTTCTGGGTACTGGTCCTCTGTCAGGGGGGTTGTTACTGGATACTGGTCCTCTGTCAGTGGGGTTGTTATTGATACTGGTCCTCTGTCAGTGGGGTTGTTACTGGATACTGGTCCTCTGTCAGTCGGGTTGTTACTAGATACTGGTCCTCTGTCAAGGGGGGTTGTTACTGGTCCTCTGTCAGTCGGGTTGTTACTGGATACTGGTCCTCTGTCAGTGGGGTTGTTACTGGATACTGGTCCTCTGTCAGTGGGGTTGTTATTGATACTGGTCCTCTGTCAGTCGGGTTGTTATTGATACTGGTCCTCTGTCAGTCGGGTTGTTACTGGATACTGGTCCTCTGTCAGTGGGGTTGTTACTGGATACTGGTCCTCTGTCAGTCGGGTTGTTATTGATACTGGTCCTCTGTCAGTCGGGTTGTTATTGATACTGGTCCTCTGTCAGTGGGGTTGTTACTGGATACTCGTCCTCTGTCAGTGTGGTTGTTACTGGATACTCGTCCTCTGTCAGTGTGGTTCTTCTGGGTACTGGTCCTCTGTCAGTGGGGTTGTTACTGGATACTGGTCCTCTGTCAGTGGGGTTGTTCTGGGTACTGGTCCTCTGTCAGAGGGGTTGTTACTGGATACTGGTCCTCTGTCAGTGGGGTTGTTATTGATACTGGTCCTCTGTCAGTGGGGTTGTTATTGATACTGGTCCTCTGTCAGTCGGGTTGTTACTAGATACTGGTCCTCTGTCAGTCAGGTTGTTACTGGATACGGGTCCTCTGTCAGTGGGGTTGTTACTGGATACTGGTTCTAAGTCAGTGGGGTTGTTACTGGATACTGGTTCTAAGTCAGTGGGGTTGTTACTGGATACTGGTCCTCTGTCAGTGGGGTTGTTACTGGATACTGGTCCTCTGTCAGTGGGGTTGTTACTGGATACTGGTCCTCTGTCAGTGGGGTTGTTACTGGATACTGGTCCTCTGTCAGTGGGGTTGTTACTGGATAGGGGTCCTCTGTCAGTGGGGTTCTTCTAGATACTGGTTCTCTGTCAGTGGGGTTGTTACTGGATACTGGTCCTCTGTCAGTGGGGTTGTTACTGGATACTGGCCCTCTGTCAGTCGGGTTGTTACTGGATACTGTTCCTCTGTCAGTGGGGTTGTTACTGGATACTGGTTCTAAGTCAGTGGGGTTGTTACTGGATACTGGTCCTCTGTCAGTGGGGTTGTTACTGGATACTGGTCCTCTGTCAGTGGGGTTGTTACTGGATACTGGTCCTCTGTCAGTCAGGTTGTTATTGATACTGGTCCTCTGTCAGTCGGGTTGTTATTGATACGGGTCCTCTGTCAGTCGGGTTGTTACTGGATACGGGTCCTCTGTCAGTGGGGTTGTTACTGGATACTGTTCCTCTGTCAGTGGGGTTGTTACTGGATACTGGTCCTCTGTCAGTCGGGTTGTTACTGGATACGGGTCCTCTGTCAGGGGGGTTGTTACTGGATACGGGTCCTCTGTCAGTCGGGTTGTTACTGGATACTGGTCCTCTGTCAGTGGGGTTGTTACTGGATAGGGGTCCTCTGTCAGTGGGGTTGTTCTAGATACTGGTCCTCTGTCAGTTGGGTTGTTACTGGATACTGGTCCTCTGTCAGTGGGGTTGTTACTGGATACTGGTCCTCTGTCAGTGGGGTTGTTACTGGATACTGGTCCTCTGTCAGTGGGGTTGTTACTGGATACTGGTCCTCTGTCAGTGGGGTTGTTACTGGATACTGGTCCTCTGTCAGTGGGGTTGTTACTGGATACTGGTCCTCTGTCAGTCGGGTTGTTCTAGATACTGGTCCTCTGTCAGTCGGGTTGTCACTACATAGCCACGCTCTAAAGAAGGGAAGCACAGTGCCTTTCTAACCACAGTCTCCACCACCAACCTATCCGATATTTAGAATTTTAGCTGCCTTTTAAGCATTCTAGTACGGTTAAATAGTTAACACACACACGTGGACGCAGCGGTCTAAGTTACTGCATATCAGTGCAAGAGGCGCCACTAAAGTTCCTTGTTCGAATCCAGGCTATATCACATCCGGCCATGATTGGGAGTCCCATAGGGCGGCGCATAATTAGCCCAGCGTCGTCCAGGTTTGGCCGTCAGTGTAAATAATAATTTGTTCTTAACTGACTTGCCTAGTTAAGTAAAGGTTTTATTTTTTTTAACCTTTTTTTACTAGGCAAGTCAGTTAAGAACAAATTCTTATTTTCAATGACGGCCTAGGAACAGTGGGTTAACTGCCTGTTCAGGGGCAGAACGACAGATTTGTACCTTGTCAGCTCGGGGATTTGAACTTGCAACCTTCCGGTTACTAGTCCAATGCTCTAACCACTAGGCTACCCTGCCGCCCCGTTACACACACCACACTGACCAAAAAGTTATTTTGTTGGCATTTACATATATCCCCCTTACTAGTAAAATATAATCAAAACCTAATTGCTGGTTAGTTGTTCATTCATTTAATTCTTAACCAGGATTTCCATGGAACGCCGCTTGGGTCTTTGCTTGTCAAAAAATACACTGCTCAGAAAAATTAAGGGAACACTTAAACAACACAATGTAACTCCAAGTCAATCACACTTCTGTGAAATCAAACTGTCCACTTAGGAAGCAACACTGATTGACAAGAAATTTCACATGCTGTTGTGCAAATGGAATAGACAACAGGTGGAAATTATAGGCAATTAGCAAGACACCCCCAATAAAGGAGTGGTTCTGCAGGTGGTGACCACAGACCACTTCTCAGTTCCTATGCTTCCTGGCTGATGTTTTGGTCACTTTTGAATGCTGGCGGTGCTTTCACTCTAGTGGTAGCATGAGACGGAGTCTACAACCCATACAAGTGGCTCAGGTAGTGCAGCTCATCCAGGATGGAACATCAATGCGAGCTGTGGCAAGAAGGTTTGCTGTGTCTGTCAGCATAGTGTCCAGAGCATGGAGGCGCTACCAGGAGACAGGCCAGTACATCAGGAGACGTGGAGGAGGCCGTAGGAGGGCAACAACCCAGCAGCAGGACCGCTACCTCCGCCTTTGTGCAAGGAGGAGCAGGAGGAGCACTGCCAGAGACCTGCAAAATGACCTCCAGCAGGCCACAAATGTGCACGTGTCTGCTCAAACGGTCAGAAACAGACTCCATGAGGGTGGTATGAGGGCCCGACGTCCACAGGTGGGGGTTGTGCTTACAGCCCATCACCGTGCAGGACGTTTGGCATTTGCCAGAGAACACCAAGATTGGCAAATTCGCCACTGGCGCCCTGTGCTCTTCACAGATGAAAGCAGGTTCACACTGAGCACATGTGACAGAGTCTAGAGACGCCATGGAGAACGTTCTGCTCCTGCAACATCCTCCAGCATGACCGGTTTGGCGGTGGGTCAGTCATGGTGTGGCATTTGTTTGGGGGGCCGCACATCCCTCTGCTCGCCAGAGGTAGCCTGACTGCCATTAGGTACCGAGATGAGATCCTCAGACCCCTTGTGAGACCATATGCTGGTGCGGTTGGCCCTGGGTTCCTCCTAATGCAAGACAATGTTAGACCTCATGTGGCTGGAGTGTGTCAGCAGTTCCTGCAAGAGGAAGGCATTGATGCAATGGCCTGGCCCGCCCGTTCCCCAGACCTGAATCCAATTGAGCACATCTGGGACATCATGTCTCGCTCCATCCACCAACGCCACGTTGCACCACAGACTGTCCAGGAGTTGGCGGATGCTTTAGTCCAGGTCTGGGAGGAGATCCCTCAGGAGACCACCCGCCACCTCATCAGAAGCATGCCCAGGCGTTGTAGGGAGGTCATACAGGCACGTGGAGGCCACACACACTACTGAGCCTCATTTTGACTTGTTTTAAGGACATTACATCAAAGTTGGATCGGCCTGTAGTGTGGTTTTCCACTTTAATTTTGAGAGTGACTCCAAATCCAGACCTCCATGGGTTGATCAATTTGATTTCCATTGATACTTTTTGTGTGATTTTGTTGTCAGCACATTCAACTATGTAAAGAAAAAAGTATTTAATAATAATATTTCATTCATTCAGATCTAGGATGTGTTATTTTAGTGTTCCCTTTATTTTTTTGAGCAGTGTATATTTGACGTGTCAAATAACACTATTTGACCAATCATGACCGGAATATGACTGCACTTCACATAATAATTTAACACTTTCATTAAAAAAATATACATAGTTATTACACATTGATCACACTATCGCTTGTATTTCATGTCACAACGATTCATCGATACGTATGTTATGATGCTGGTAAAGATGTCTCCGCCACCTACAGTGCTGGTCATTAAAAAAATCTAGCTAGCTCATGGATGCAAACAATGTTCTTCCCCAAAAACATAGAAAAACGACGTAATCTGTTTCAGTAGCTATAGTTAGCTAGCTAACTAACTATATAGCTTGGTGTCATCTAAAATAACCCTAATTTTTAAGACAGTACTTATTTTATTATTGATGGTCGGACCCATCTATGTGAATCTAGACAATAGTAGAATGTTGTTATATAAAATCAACAAAAGACAATTTTGTTAATTTGACAAAACTATTGAAATCACACTGGATGTATTATACTTGAGAATTGCATTGGGGGCATACTTATTTCACTGCACAGCCTTACCTATGGATTGTAGATAAATTACATGGGGTATCAGTCTACTCAGTGCCACCCAGAGAACATTTGCGTCATAGCTCTTATTGCGGGACTCTGTAACAACAGTGAATTGAGACATTTATTGTCAACCTATGTGTATTGAACACTATTCCAGAGGAAAAACAATACTGTGTGGGTGTTTTGGAGTCTGATAACTCTGAGGACGTTGGGAAAAAATATTTTGGGTATTGAGTAGACTGATACCTCATTTCATTGATCCCCAATCCTTAGGTAAAGCTGTATAGTGCAATATGAATGTCAATACACACAATAGGTTGACTGGGGAGGTGATTTCACACAGTGACCGTCCTGAGATAAGAGCTACAATGCTAATATTTGTGTAAACTCTTCACTGTTCTGTTCTTTGGGTGTCATTGAGTAGACTGATACCCCATTTCATTGCTTCACATTCCAAACTTGTTTAACATTACCTTGTCTAAATATGGCGTGATTCCACAAATTGTAACCTTCTGCATCACTTTCAAAGAGGTACTTTTATTTTGAAGGCAAACTGCAAATTCAACTATTGTGCCTAATGCTTATTGTGGCTACCTTCACAAAACATAACCAGGTCCGGTCGAGCCTCACTAGCCATATGAAGCTAACTGGCTGCTTATAACGTTAGCTTTTGGCAACAGGGTTAAGTAGCTGGCTAGCTATTTATTATTTCATGAACTGAAGTTCAATTTCAATAGGCGAACAACAAGTGGCTACCTAGCTAATACTTACTCACAAGGATTCCTAAATTATTGCTAAGAATAATGAAAATGACTGCAGTTTCTACTGGGCATTGCTTTCAGGCTGGTTGTATTGGTGCTAGCTTATTAACAGCTAAAGCTAGCTACCCCAGAAGTTGTGGTTGAACAAATAATGCTTTATTACCAACGCGGTATTGTTTGCAGACTTTTTTTGTACAGCATTGACAGGTTACTGATAGTTGTGGTGGCGTTTGGCTTGCACGTGCAAATTCAGAACACACAACATTATATATTAGAGCTGTGTTATTTGATGTGTCAAATGCTTCAAATAATGTTATTGTCAAATAGTGTGGTTTGATGTCGATCTTTTTGACACGTAAAGACCCAAACGGCATTCCATAGTATGTTGTGAAGCTAATAGCAGTGATGCAATTACTGTGTAACTCCGGCAGGGCGACATCTGAAAAATAGCACACTTGGTTGTGTGTACCGATGCTCGACCAGTCGTGAAAGCCAACATCACCCACGACAGAGAACGGTTAATTAATTGTCAAGGACAATGAATTCCATTATCTTGGTGTTAATGGATTTCACCTGTGAGGTGTCTCGCTGAAATGTTCTTACTGTTTCAAATGACTGCTCGACTTGCTGACTGCTTGATCCACACAGCAGACATTGTGGACTAGGTTAGGAATGCTGTGTTGCACCTATAACGCAAAATTTTACGTGGCGTCATTACGTCATATAGGTCTGCACGTCAGCTACACTAGGTACAAACAGAACGAGACAATTTGTGCCAGGTGTGATATCCCTCCTAAATAGCTTGGGCGAATGTTCCCATTGACTCCGTAGTAAGGCCAGCAGGCTAGTCTTTTCTTTTTTTAAATTGAATGTTTTATTTCTTATTTCTTACTATTATTATTTTTATTGGTGCGTAACTGTTATGAAAGTTGTATTGTCAATTTTGTTTTGTATTTAAACGCCACTGCAACAAAATTTCCCCATGGGGACAATAAAGTCAGTCAGTAAGCTTTGACATTGGTTTTGCACATCGGCGTTAAACTAGACATCGGGCCGATACTGAAGTTGGCATTTTTAGGTAATATCGTCCGATTCTGATATGTTCACCAATATATCGTGCATCCCTAGTATAGATACCTTAATAGAAAGTTACTCAAGTAAAAGTGAAAGTCAGCCAGTAAAATACCACTTGAGTAAAAGTATTTGGTTTTAAATATACTTAAGTATCAAAAGTAAAAATAATTTTAAAATCTTTTAATTAAGGAAAGCAGATGGCACCAATTTCCATTTATAAAATGTACGGATAGCCAGGGGCTCACTCCAACACTCAGACATTATTTACAAAAGATGCATTTGTGTTTAGTGATTCCGCCAGAGGCAGTAGATGGCCACGTGTTCTCTTGATAAGTGTGAATTTGACAATTTTCCTGTCCTGCTAAGCATTCAAAATGTAATGAGTTCTTTGGGTGTCAGGGAAAATGTATGGAGTAAAAAGTACAATATTTTCTTTAGGAACGTAGTAAAGTAAAAGTTGTCAAAAATATAAATAGTAAAGTACAGATAATCTAAAAAACTACTTAAGTACATTACACCGTGACAATTTTCTGTCCATTCTAGCATGGCCATCTAGTGACTACTCTGTCAGACAGCTGTTACCTGATTTCCTGTACTCAATGCTGCTTAGTATCCTCTGAATGCCCCAGCTACTGTATTCAGTCCCATTACATTGATGTTCTGCCCCAGGGATCAAGTTACGACTTAGGTTCAGGACAGTCATTCACTGTGATGCTTAGTGTTTTAGTGTATTCTAACCATTTCTATCTCTCAGACCATGGTTCAGGCAACAGCTCTCTGGACATTCTGCTGGCTCTGCTGCAAGCTGAGGGAGCCAAGATAGAAGAGGAGACTGAGGTGACACACACACCAATACGTTCACAACTACACCTACACGCACAAGAATACTCACTCTCTATGATATTTTATGTTGGTGTGTATTATGTTGAATCTATGCTTGCGTGAATATAACCCTCCTTTGATGTCCCTGTGTAGAACATGGCAGACTCGTTTCTGGATGGAGAGCTGCCTCTGGACTGCTTTATCGATGACTATCAGCGAAGGCGCCATCTTGCTCACGTGCGCCGTGTAAAGATTGACAAACTCCGTGAGCTGGTGCTGAAGGGTCTCACTAGACCCCAGCAGACTCCTACCCAGCCCAGTCGACCCCAGGACTTCCCCTCTACCCCTACACCAATGGAGCCTTCTCCCCCCAATCTACGCGAGCTGCCCCTCCTCCCTCCCTGCCTTTCCCCAGCCAGGATCCTCCAGGCTACCCCAGCAGCCCCTACATTCCCCAGCCCTACCCTCAAGCCCCCCAGCAACACCCCACCTCCCCATGCCTGCCCCCCCGAACTGGCTTCATCATGCAGTGAGGGGGGGGGGGGGCTGTCTCCATAGAAACACCATGGATGATGACCTTATCTACCTTTGACCCAACAATGAGTGTTGGTGACTTAACCAATGACAGTCCCTGTCAGTAACACAGGGAAAACTCCTGACTGACAGGCTCCCTCAGAGACTCCGTCCAGTAGCTACAGCCTGGGGGTTGATTCTCTTAGGTTTTTATTCTAAGACTTTCTGATTAATCTGAAGACATATGAAAACTTAACTCTCTGACTGGTATTTATATGCTGTGTAGATGAGATGTAGTTTTTGTAAACTGAAGGTGGTGTCTTCCTGTACACACACTTGAGTATGCGTGAAGTTGTGTGTAACCCCAAAGGTCAGGACAGGTGGTGTGATAGTTGACCCTAAAGTTCCTATTCGTCTAAAGGGAGGAGTCCGGTATTGTCACAACTATAGCTAGTCCATCAACCCTGAACAGAACTACTCAAATTGATTTCAATTCAATATGTATTGTAATCTAGGTGCTTTCCTATTCATTGGTGGAGGTTCTTTCCAGTAGGTCGGGAGGATGCAAGGCTAGGAATATACTATGCTGTTTTACAAGGGAACAAACATTTTGGGATGGATTTGAATGACCTGCCAAAGATGTTCTCATCTTACCTACTGACTTGGCACTTTGTTTTAGTGATTGTTTTGTATACCGGTATAAGAGGTAGTTATACCCCACCTAACTGGAAGATGGATATTGAAAATAACCATGCATCCTAAATTAATGTTAAACTGGCTTTCTTGTGAAGCCAGTCAGTTGCCATGTGGGGAAAAGAGATCTACAGCTGGCTGTACATCTACAGTTTGCTTTCCCCATTTGTGCTCACCTCAAGGAAAACACATGGGGGTTCAAAAATGAGATGGTGCAGGAAACATTTAAAATATGAACTATAGTAGTCCCTGGTACTGTACATCTGATCTACACTCCCTAGGAACAAACATTCATGTTGTAATGCTAGACTGACAGGTTGACTTTCATCCAAATCAATAAATGTTTTATAACCAATACTAAGGTGTTCTATGCCTGATGTCGCAGTTGTCTGTGTTTGTTGCTATCAACTGGACACACTGGGTAATTGAACAATTGTGCTGATGTAGTTAACTTTGCCAAAAAAAAGATACTTTCCTGCTTGATTTTTTTTTTTAAACCATCACATGCTGGTAAAAATCCCCAGGAGAATGGAACAAAACACAGTTAATTGACAATTTCAATAAAAGTTAAAACATGTCAGTGTTCAGTACTCTTCTCCTTCCTCAGCCTCCCCTTCCACTGAATCTACTCCCACCTCTTCGTAGTCCTTCTCCAGGGCAGCCAGATCCTCTCTGGCCTCAGAGAACTCCCTCCTCCATACCCTCTCCCATATACCAGTGCACAAAGGAACGCTTGGCGTACATCAGGTCAAACTTGTGTTCGAGCTGAGCCCAGGCCTCAGCAATGGCCGTGGTGTTGCTCAACATACACACAGCTCTCTGGACCTTTGCTAGATCTCCACTTGGCACCACCATGGGTGGCTGGTAGTTGATGCCAACCTGCAGGGCACAAACAAAAAAATGGTCAAAACCTGACTAACCAATAATTAACATGCCCAAGTGCCTTAAATGTTTAGAAGGATAGATCAGTGTGAATGAATGAATCCATTGCTTATTTACCTTGAAGCCGGTGGGGCACCAGTCGGCAAACTGGATGGTGAGTTTGGTCTTGATGGCGATGGCAGCATTGACGTCCTTGGGCACCACATCCCCACGGTACAGCAGGCCATGTACTTCCTGTGACGAGGGTCACACTTCACCATCTGGTTGGCGGGCTCGAAGCAGGCGTTGGTGATCTCTGCCACAGACAGCATCTTGTGGCAGAGATGACAGGTGCGTAGGTGATCAGGGGGAAGTGGATACGGGGGTAGGGCACCAGGTTGGTCTGGAACTCTGGCAGGTCCACGTTGAGGGCTCCATCGAAACGCAACGAGGCGGTGATGAAGGAGACAATCTGGCCAATGAGCCTGTTGGTGTAGGTGGGACGCTCAATGTCCAGGTTACGACGGCAGATGTCGTAGATGGCCTTGTTGTCAACCATGAAGGCACAGTCTGAGTGTTCCAGGGTGGTGTGGGTGGTCAGGAAAGAGTTGTAGGGCTCCACCACTGCTGTGGACACCTGAACACATACACAAGAGGTAGAACTGTCATCATTAGGTGTTACATAATGAAAATGTACATATCAAACAAGTATTGAGTACAGTAAAAGTTTTGCTGATTAGGAAATCTACCAAATAATCATGTGAACAACTAAACATTAGCAATACCTGAGGGGCAGGGTAAATGGCAAACTCCAGTTTGGACTTTTTTCCGTAGTCCAGATAGTCTCTCCATGAGCAGTGAAGCAAAACCTGAGCCAGTTCCACCATCAGGAAGCCCTGAAGGCCAGTGCACTGGTCTGACTGGGGTGAGAAAGAACAGGTTATGGACAAGTGACGGGAAGTTCGTCTCTTTTTACTGACTGATCTCTTAAGACTCAAAATAACAAATCTTTCCAGGGCACCCTACCGGCGAACAATGAACTGAAAACTCTAAATAGTCATGATTCTACAAGCCACTTGTTCACATGTCGTTCACCATAAAAGGCTTATTAGAGCTGTCATTTGTGACATACTTGTAAAGTCGTGCTTTAAACAATGTACATTTGTTAATTGCCAGGCATACAAATACGATTTTTTCTTGGTACATTTGAGACTGGGTCTAGTTGTGGCTGCAACTGGACTAACTTGTGAACGACTATTGGCAGAATGCATTGCTTAACTGCCTTGAGGGTGATAAGCGCAATATCGTTTGCAAACTGCAGCACACCAAACGATTAATTCTCAAATTGGGCAGAGGATGCACATGGCTTCAGGCTAACAAAAAAAACGACTATTTAGTCAAGTTAAATAACTGGGCATTGGCAGCACATGGCTTCAGGCTAACAAAATTTTAAAAACTAGCTAACGTTACTCACCAGCTTGCGAACTCTGTCCAGCACCAAGTCCACGATTTCCTTGCCAATGGTGTAGTGGCCTCGAGCGTAGTTGTTGGCGGCATCCTCCTTACCGGTGATGAGCTGCTCAGGGTGGAAAGGCTAACGGTATGTCCCGGTGCGGACCTCATCTATGAAAAATCATTCTCTGGTCAGGGAGGATTCTAGTTTTTATTACAGCATATAGTAATCATAGCTTCGCTCATTTCGTCCTTACCAACTACAGTTGGTTCGAGATCCACAAAAACTGCACGAGGGACATGTTTTCCCGCTCCTGTCTCGCTGAAGGTGTTGAAGGAGTCATCCCCTCCACCGATGCTTTTGTCGCTGGGCAGGTCCTGCAGTGCCTAGCTCCACTCCCACCCCACAGGTGCTCTCATTTGTTGACTTCTGTAAACGTAAAAGCCTTGGTTTCATGCATGTTAACATTAGAAGCCTACTCTCTAAGTTTGTTTTACTCACTGCTTTAGCACACTCTGCCAACCCAGATGTCTTAGCCGTGTCTGAATCCTGGCTTCGGAAAACCACCAAAAATCTTGAAATTTCCATTCCTAACTATAACGTTTTCCGCCAAGATAGAACTGCCAAAGGGGGCGGTGTTACAATCTACTGCAAAGATATAGAACTCTGCAGGCTATCTAAGTCTGTACCCAAACAATTTGAGCTTCTACTTCTAAAAATTCTCTCACTGTTGCCGCTTGCTATAGACCTCTCTCTGCCCCCAGCTGTGCCCTCGATACCATATGTGAATTGATCGCCCCCCATCTATCTTCTGAGCTCGTGCTACTAGGTGACCTAAACTGGGACATGCTTAACACCCCGGCCATCCTACAAACTAAGCTTGATGCCCTCAATCTCACACAAATTATCAATGAACCTACCAGGTACAACCCCAAATCAGTAAACACGGGCACCCTCATAGATGTCATCCTACCTAATTCGCCCTCCAAATACACCTCTTCTGTTTTCAATCAAGATCTCAGCGATCACTGCCTCATTGCCTGCATCCGTAATGGGTCTGCAACCAAACGACCACCCCTCATCACTGTCAAACGTTCCCTGAAACACTTCTGCGAGCAGGCCTTTCTAATCGACCTGGCCGGGGTATCCTGGAATGACATTGACCTTATCCCGTCAGTAGATGATGCCTGGCTATTCTTTAAAAGTGCCTTCCTCACCATCTTAAATAAGCATGCCCCTCTCAAAAAATGTAGAACTAGGAATAGATATAGTCCTTGGTTCACTCCAGACCTGTCTGCCCTTGACCAGCACAAAAACATCCTGTGGCAATCTGCATTAGCATCGAATTAGGAACAGTTAGGAACAAATATACACAGGCAGTTAGAAAAGCTAAGGCAAGCTTTTTCAAACAGACATTTGCATCCTGTAGTACTAACTCAAAAATGTTCTGGGACACTGTAAAGTCCATGGAGAATAAGAGCACCTCCTCCCAGCTGCCCACTGCTCTGAGGCTAGGAAACACTGTCACCACCGATAAATTCGCTACCATTGAGAATTTCAATAAGCATTTCTCTACGGCTGGCCATGCTTTCCACTTGGCTACCCCAACCCCGGTCAACTGTCCGGCACCCTCCACAGCAACCCACCACAGCCCCCACCATTTCTCCTTTACCCAAATCCAGATAGCTGATGTTCTGAAAGAGCTGCAAAATCTGGACCCCTACAAATCAGCCGGGCTAGACAATCTGGACCCTCTCTTTCTAAAATGATCTGCCGAAATTGTTGCAACCCCTATCAGTAGCCTGTTCAATCTCTCTTTTGTATCGTCTGAGATTCCCAAAGATTGGAAAGCTGCCGCGGTCATCCCCCTCTTCAAAGGGGGTGACACTCTAGACCCAAACTGCTACAGACCTATATCTATTCTACCCTGTCTTTCTAAGATCTTCGAAAGCCAAGTTAACAAACAGATTACTGACAATTTCGAATCCCACCATACCTTCTCCGCTATGCAATCTGGTTTCAGAGCTGGTCATGGGTGCACCACAGCCACACTCAAGGTCCTAAATGACATCACCGCCATCGATAAGAGACATTACTGTGCAGCCGTATTCATCGACCTGGCCAAGGCTTTCGACTCTGTCAATCACAACATGCTTATTGGCAGACTCGATAGCCTTGGTTTCTCAAATGATTGCCTCGTCTGGTTTACCAACTACTTCTCTGCTAGAGTTCAGTGTGTCAAATCGGAGGGACTGTTGTCCGGACCTCTGACAGTCTATGGGTGTGCCACCGGGTTCAATTCTCGGCCGACTCTCTTTTCTGTATACATCAATGATGTTGCTCTTGCTGCTGGTGATTCTCTGATCCACCTCTACGCAGACCACACCTTTCTGTATACTTCTGGCCCCTCCTTGGACACTGTGTTAACTAACCTCCAGGCGAGCTTCAATGCCACACAACTCTCCTTCCGTGGCCTCCAACTGCTCTTAAACGCAAGTAAAACTAAATGCATGCTATTCAATCGATCACTGCCCGCACCTGCTCGCCCGTCCAGCATCACTACTCTGGGCGGCTCTGACTTAGAATACGTGGACAACTACAAATACCTGGGTGTCTGGTTAGACTGTAAACTCTCCTTCCAGACTCACATTAAGCATCTCCAATCCAAAATTAAATCTAGAAACGGCTTCCCTTACCGCAACAAAGCATCCTTCACTCATCCTACCAAACATACCCTCGTAAAATTGACCATCCTACTGATCCTCGACTTCGGTAATGTCATCTATAAAGTAGCCTCCAACACTCTACTCAACAAACAGGATGCAGTCTATCACAGTGCCATCCGTTTTGTCACCAAAGCCCCATACACTAACCACCATTGCGACCTGTACGCTCTCGTTGGTTGGCCCTAGCTTCATACTCGTCGCCAAATCCACTGGCTACAGGTTATCTACAAGTCTTTGCTAGGTAAAGCCCCGCCTTATCTCAGCTCACTGGTCACCATAGCAGCACCCACTCATAGCACGCGCTCCAGCAGGTATATCTCACTGGTCACCCCCAAAACCAATTCCTCCTTTGGTCGTCTTTCCTTACAGTTCTCTGCTGCCCGCAAATGCTGACGCTCCAGATACTCAACTAGTCTAAAGAAGGACAGTTTTATTGCTTCTTTAATCAGGAGAACAGTTTTCAGCTGTTAGCCTTTTAAAATGATTAGCCTTTAGCTAATCAATTAGCCTTTTAAAATGATCAACTTGGATTAGCTAACACAACGTCCCATTGGAACACAGGAGTGATGGTTGCTGATAATGGGCCTCTATATGCCTATGTAGATATTCCATTAAAAATCTGCCGTTTCCAGCTACATTTTGTTATTTTAAATGGACAAAAAATGTGTTCTTTCAAAAACAAGGACATTTCTAAGTGACCCCAAACTTTTGAACGGTAGTGTATATTCAAATCTCATGCATTTAGGTCAATAAGTAGCGTATATATATGGGGTGGCAGGGTAGCCTAGTGGTTAGAGCGTTGGATTAGTAACCGAAAGGTTGCAAGTTCAAATCCCAGAGCTGACAAGATACAAATCTGTTGTTCTGCCCCTGAACAGGCAGTTAACCCACTGTTCCTAGGCCGTCATTGAAAATAAGAATTTGTTCTTAACTGACTTGCCTAGTTAAATAAAGAACGCGACTGAGCCTCATGCCGTACTTTACTAGACTACATTTCTGAACCGTGTTATTTCAGAATAAGGGGTGCCGTTGTCAAGGGGGGAAGATGGAGGCCAGACTGGGGGTGGAATAGCAGAAAAAAACATTTAGGCGTAAAAATGTGCTTAACAAGTCACATAATAAGTTGCATGTTGCATAATAAGTTGCATACCTCATCTCTGTACCCCACACATACAATTATCTGTAAGGTACCTCAGTCGAGCAGTGAATTTGAAACACAGATTCAACCACAAAGACCAGGGAGGTTTTCTAATGCCTCACAAAGAAGGGCACGTATTGATAGATGGGTAAAAAAAGAAGCTCACTTTGAATATCCCTTTGAGCATGGTGAGGTTATTAATTATACTTTGGATTGTGTATCTATACACCCTGTCACTACAAGATACAGGCGTCCTTCCTAACTCAGTTGCAGAAGAGGAAGGAAACCTTCCAGGGGGATTTCACCATGGGGCCAATTGTGACTTTAAAACAGTTACAGAGTTTAATGGCTGTGATAGGAGACAACTGAGGATGGATCAATAACATTGTAGTTACTCAACAATACTAACCTAATTGACAGAATGAAAAGAAGGAAGCCAAACCAGAATAATATTTGCAACAAGGCACTAAGGTAATACTGCAAAAAATGTGGCAAAGCAATTCACCTTTTCTGAATTCAAAGTGTTATCCTTTGGGAAAATCCAATACAACACATTACTGTTATGGGTATGCTTGGGAGAATTTCAGAATAAAAAGAAACGGAATGGAGAAACCACAGGAAAAATCCTAGAGGAAAACCTGGTTCAGTCTGCTTTCCACCAGACACTGGGAGAGTAATTCACCTTTCAGCAGGACAATAACCTTAAACACAAGGCCAATTATACACTGGAGTTGCTTACCAAGAAGACAGTGAATATTCCTCAGTGGCCAAGTTAGTTTTGACTTAAATCTATTTGAAAATCTATGGCAAGACCTGAAAATGGTTGTCTAGCAATGATCAACAACCAATTTGATAGAGCTTGAAGATTTTTGAAAAGAATAATGGGCAAATGTTTCACAATTCAGCACTGGAAGCTTTTAGAGACTTACCCAGAAAGATTCTGTCTGTAATCCATGCCAAAAGTGCTTCTACAAACATTGACTCAGAGGTGTGAATACTTACGTAAATTAGATGTCTGTATTTCCTGTTCAATACATTTGCAAAAATGTCAAAAACATGTTTTCACTCTCATTATGATGTATTATGTGTAGATGGATAAAAAATATATATATATATTTAACCCATTTTAAATTCAGGCTGTAACACAACAAAATGTGGATTAAGTCAACGGGTATGAATACTTTCTCAAGGCATTGTATATATTTATTTTATTGAATTTTTATTTAACTATATTTAGGTAAAATTATGTTTGAGACGAATAATTATCTGCTCTGTTTACATCAATGATGTCGCTCTTGCTGCTGGTGATTCTCTGATCCAGCTCTACGCAGATGACACCATTCTGTATACTTCGGGTCCTTCTTTGGACACTGTGTTAACTAACCTACAGACGAGCTTCAATGCTATACAACTCTCCTTCCGTCGCCTCCAACTGCTCTTAAATGCAAGTAACACTAAATGCATGCTCTTCAACCGATCACTGCCCGCACCTGCCAGCCCGTCCAGCATCACTACGAAATAGCCTCCAACACTCTACTCAACAAATTGGATGCAGTCTATCACAGTGCCATCCATTTTGTCACCAAAGCCCCATACACTACCCACCATTACAACCTGTACGCTTTCGTTGGCTGGCCCTCGCTTCATACTCGTCGCCAAACCCACTGGCTCCAGGTCATCTACAAGTCTCTGCTAGGTAAAGCCCCGCCTTATCTCAGCTCACTAGTCACCATAGAAGCACCCACCCGTAGCATACACTCCAGCAGGTATATCTCACTAGTCACCCCCAAAGTCAATTCCCCCTTTGGCCGCCTTTCCTTCCAGTTCTCTGCTGCCAATGACTGGAACGAACTGCAAAAATCACTGGAAGCTGGAGACTCATATCTCCCTCAATAGCTTTAAGCACCAGCTGTCAGAGCAGCTCACAGATCTCATGTCAGTCAGTCACAGAGTTTCTTAACCATACTGTACTGTCTTTGAGTCAGTCATGTGCGTGGTCTAAATAACTCAACTGGCTAGTTTGCCTATCGGTAAGTAGAGGGGTGGCCTGTACCATTGATCCTGCTGCTCGGATAGAGTGATCATCCGATTATCAACTGTAAATTTACAGATATGATTACGCATGTCAGCACACCCCTAGAAATTAGTGTGTATGAGAAAGGCAATCAGCTGTAAGAGCTTTCACTTGGTCTATGGGGACATCTTGTGGTTAAGTATGAATGACATCCTTTTGCTGTAGGGAGGTACAGCATACCTATTAGCTATAATAATGAAAATGCTTCCTTCCTGGTTTAAGGTAATCATAATCTAACAGTTGGATAAAAGCAAATAATGTCATAGTGACTACTCAAAGGAAAGATGCATTTCAGGCATACGAACAAGTCCCTCTTCCAACAGTTCCAGTGCTGGTACCCACCAAAATACCTACTGGGAACTGTAGCACTCCTTGCAAGAATCATACAGTAAATTTACCATGCCTCTCCATAATTCAACAGATTGTTCAAATTATAGTTCTTTAACGTCGCTTTACTATAATATAAAAGAGGGCGATACCAATTACCTCACTACCTAATCGTTTCACCAGATAAAGAAATATTACTATAGAGCATCGTGAGTGGCTGCATCACCACTTACGGCAGCTGCTTGGTGATATGACCATCCCATTCCAATGTATTACTTTTAATACCTGCAAATAAACCACTTAAACATCACTAAGTACACTAAATGACCAAAAGTATGTGGACACCTGCTTGTCAGTCATGGGCATTAATATGACTTTGGTTGGTCCCCCCCTTTGCCATAACAGCGTCCACTCTTCTGGGGAGGCTTTTCACTTTAAGTTAGAACATTGCTGCAGGGACTTGGTTGCATTCAGCAACAGGAGCATTATTGAGGTCAGACGTTCCAATTCATCTTAAAGGTGTTCGATGGAGTTAAGGTCAGTGCTTTGTGGATGTCAGTCAAGTTCTTCCACACCGATCGACAAACCATTTCTGTATGGACCTCGCTTTGTGCACGGGGGCATTGTCATGCTGAAACCGGAAAGGGTCTTCCCCGAACTGTTGTCAAAGTTGGAAGAACAGAATCATCTAGAATGTCAATGGATATGCTGTAGTGTTGACTGCCCTTCACTGGAACTTAGCCCAAAACATGAAAAACAGCCCCAGACCATTATTAATCTTCCAAACTTTAGTTGGCATTCTGTGTTGGGGCAGGTAGCAATCGCCTGGAAATCAGCCAAATCCTGACTCAGTAAAATCAAAATGTTTGCATTTTGTTCAGTATACCTGCTCTCAACCTGATTGCTCAGCCATGAAAAGCCAACTGACATTTATCTGCATTGCTTGCCGTTTAGAGGTTTAGGGCTGGGTTTCTGCATAACCACTGATATCGGCCGTTGTAAAAAGGGCTTTATAGTGATTGGATATACAGTTGAAGTCGGTAGTTTACATACACCTTAGCCAAATACATTTAAACTCAGCTTTTCACAATTCCAGATATTTAATCCTAGTAAGAATTCCATGTCTTAGGTCAGATAGGATCACCACTTTATTTTAAGAATGTGAAATGTCCAAATGATAGAGAATTATTTCTTTCAGCTTTTATTTCTTTCATCACATTCCCAGTGGGTCAGAAGTTTACATACACTCAATTTGTATTTGGTAGCATTGCCTTTAAATTGTTTAACTTGGGTCAAACATTTCAGGTAGCCTTTCACAAGCTTCCCACAGTAAGTTCCGTGTATTTTGGCCCATTCCTCCTGACAGAGCTGGTGTAACTGAGTCAGGTTTGTAGGCCTCCTTGCTCACACTTTTTCAGTTCTGCCCACAAATATTCTATAGGATTGAGGTCAGGGCTTCGTGATGGCCACTCTTTTCCTCCCTCATGACATCTATTTTGTGAAGTGCACCAGTCCCTCCTAGAGCAAAGCACCCCCACAACATGATGCTGCCACCCCGTGCTTCACGGTTGGGATGGTGTCCTTCAGCTTGCAAATATAACGGTCATTATGGCCAAACAGTTCCATCAGACCAGAGAACAATTTCTCCAAAAGTACCATCTTTGTCCCCATGTGCAATTGCAAACCGTAGTCTGGCTTTATGGCGGTTGTGGAGCAGTGGCCTTTACCGTTCTGGGATTGATTAGCACTATTCACACCAAAGTACGTTCACGTCTCCTTCCTGAGTGGTATGACGGCTGCGTGGTCCCATGGTGTTCATACTTTTAGCTCAGAGGTTTCTAATGCAATTACATAATTTCCTGGAATTTTCCAAGTTGTTTAAAGGCACAGTCAACTTACTGTCTTGTACACCTCTGACCCACTGGAATTGATAGTGAAATAATTTGTCTGTTAACAATTGTTAAAATGACGTGTCGTACACAAAGTAGATGTCCAAACTGACTTGCCAAAACTTGTGTTAAGAAATTTGGGGTGTTTGAGAAACTAGTTCTAATATCTCCAACCGAAGTGAATGTAATCTTCCGACTCCAACTGTATAGCGTACCGCCAAATACACCACCTATAGTTAACATCAAGACCGTATAATAGTTATTCACTTAAAAGACTAAAAGCTAAAGGTATTTAAATTAGGTTTAACAGAGGCAGTTGTAGTTATGCGCTGAGGCAGTGGTACTTCAAATTAGAAACTGGCAAAACAATGCAACTAATACAACCAGGTGCTATTGAAATAGGTAAATATTTTACTACAAAAAAGAACCAGATAATATCAGGAATGCTTGAACTTTATTGATTTTTTTTTTTTTTTTTTTAAGAGCTGGGGATTAGGGTGGAGGGGAAGTCAGGGGTGGGATTGGAGTGAGGTCAAAAGGTGGGGTTGGAGGTTAGGAGGGAATTTGGGATGAGGGAAATTGGGGTTAAGATGTGACATTGTTAGAGTAGAACTAGTTGCCTCCACGAAGACGCAGGACCAGGTGAAGGGTGGACTCCTTCTGGATGTTGTAGTCGGACAGGGTGCGGCCATCTTCCAGCTGCTTGCCGGCAAAGATCAGACGCTGCTGGTCTGGGGGGATGCCCTCCTTGTCCTGGATCTTGGCCTTGACGTTCTCGATGGTGTCACTGGGCTCAACCTCGAGGGTGATGGTCTTACCAGTCAGGGTTTTAACGAAGATCTGCATACCTCCCCTCAGACGGAGCACAAGATGGAGGGTGGACTCCTTCTGGATGTTGTAGTCGGACAGGGTGCGGCCATCTTCCAGCTGCTTGCCGGCAAAGATCAGACGCTGCTGGTCTGGGGGGATGCCCTCCTTGTCCTGGATCTTGGCCTTGCGTTCTCGATGGTGTCACTGGGCTCAACCTCGAGGGTGATGGTCTTACCAGTCAGGGTTTTAACGAAGTACCTCCCCTCAGACGGAGCACAAGATGGAGGGTGGCTTCATGTTGTAGTCGGACAGGGTGCGGCCATCTTCCAGCTGCTTGCCGGCAAAGATCAGGCTGCTGGTCTGGGGGATGCCCTCCTTGTCCTGGATCTTGGGACGTCGATTGTCACTGGGCTCAACCTCGAGGGTGATGGTCTTACCAGTCAGGGTTTTAACGAAGATCTGCATACCTCCCCTCAGACGGAGCACAAGATGGAGGGTGGACTCCTTCTGGATGTTGTAGTCGGACAGGGTGCGGCCATCTTCCAGCTGCTTGCCGGCAAAGATCAGACGCTGCTGGTCTGGGGGGATGCCCTCCTTGTCCTGGATCTTGGCCTTGACGTTCTCGATGGTGTCACTGGGCTCAACCTCGAGGGTGATGGTCTTACCAGTCAGGGTTTTAACGAAGATCTGCATACCTCCCCTCAGACGGAGCACAAGATGGAGGGTGGACTCCTTCTGGATGTTGTAGTCGGACAGGGTGCGGCCATCTTCCAGCTGCTTGCCGGCAAAGATCAGACGCTGCTGGTCTGGGGGGATGCCCTCCTTGTCCTGGATCTTGGCCTTGACGTTCTCGATGGTGTCACTGGGCTCAACCTCGAGGGTGATGGTCTTACCAGTCAGGGTTTTAACGAAGATCTGCATACCTCCCCTCAGACGGAGCACAAGATGGAGGGTGGACTCCTTCTGGATGTTGTATGGTGCGGCCATCTTCCAGCTGCTTGCCGGCAAAGATCAGACGCTGCTGGTCTGGGGGGATGCCCTCCTTGTCCTGGATCTTGGCCTTGACGTTCTCGATGGTGTCACTGGGCTCAACCTCGAGGGTGATGGTCTTACCAGTCAGGGTTTTAACGAAGATCTGCATACCTCCCCTCAGACGGAGCACAAGATGGAGGGTGGACTCCTTCTGGATGTTGTAGTCGGACAGGGTGCGGCCATCTTCCAGCTGCTTGCCGGCAAAGATCAGACGCTGCTGGTCTGGGGGGATGCCCTCCTTGTCCTGGATCTTGGCCTTGACGTTCTCGATGGTGTCACTGGGCTCAACCTCGAGGGTGATGGTCTTACCAGTCAGGGTTTTTAACGAAGATCTGACCTCCCCCTCAGACGGAGCACAAGATGGAGGGTGGACTCCTTCTGGATGTTGTAGTCGGACAGGGTGCGGCCATCTTCCAGCTGCTTGCCGGCAAAGATCAGACGCTGCTGGTCTGGGGGGATGCCCTCCTTGTCCTGGATCTTGGCCTTGACGTTCTCGATGGTGTCACTGGGCTCAACCTCGAGGGTGATGGTCTTACCAGTTAAGGTCTTCACAAAGATCTGCATCTTGATGCTGGGGGAAGAGAATCATGTTAGACCAAACTACTCAAACCTAAAATAAAATATAAAATAAACCAGGCTATAAATACACATTATAGGTACCAATCTAGTATTCATAACAATTCTGAGATGCAGTGGGTCAACTTCTAAATAGGGTAGAGCAAAGCTCCTCCCATTGGAGGTAGTACTCAGCTGACGTTTACAGCAGTTCGCCTCAGGTGCCACCATTTTACAACAAGCTCCACGTAGTGGCTGTCATTTTGTCATAAAACCTTAGTCGAGTCCTGAGGTAATGACAAGCTTAGCTGACATTTTAGTCTATGGGGATGTGTTTTTATTTGCAGTCTAAACGTAATATTTTGTCATAAATTAACCTCCCCTACGACCATTTTACAACAACATATATTACCACTACTGCCCGATAAACCAAATTGGGATTATCGCTGGGTTTATGTCTCGAGCGCGATGTTTTTCGGAATGCGTTAGTAAATTCATTTTGGCTATCTACTCCGATTTAGGAGCACTTGTCTGAGTATGCCAGAGCGCATGAACTGATGAATTTACAAACTGGCAACACTTAAATATTGCCGGTGTTTAAAAACGCGTAATTAATTAAGTTGCTAGCAGCACAGTTAACGTTTGTCACCAATGCTCTAGACAACATAAACAGCCTAAGCAGCTCTACTAGGTCGAGTAAAATGGTCAGAGTGCGGGGTTCTCATTCGTGTCTGGAAGTAGCTAGCAAGCTAGCCAACGTTAGCCAGTTGGCAGTCAAGCCCCCAAGCTGTGATGCCAGAACGCTCTGATCAACCCTAATCCTCGCTCCGTGAGCGAAACGCACTGAATTTACGAACGGACAATCTGACAATACTCTGAATTTACGAACACCCAGAGAACACTGGCACTCAGGATTGCATTTACAAAAACACCCACTGTTAACGTTAGCCTTCCCCTCCATCTATATCAATATCTAGCTTGAAGGGTTATCCAATGACTAACTACTGTTGAGCGCCTCGTTTTAGCTTGTTAGGAAGCTAGCCAAGACCATATCCAGCCAGCTAACTTTGAGTAAATATATACTGTAGTTGGCTAAAGCTACCAGAAAGTTAACTCATCTATCGTCGACGTCTATTCGTACATCCCCAATAAGAATAGGAAAAACAATGAACTACCAATTAACATTACGCTGAACTAAGGGTCTCTGTGAAAAATGTTTTAATGCTCATTTTGGATAATAACCTACTTACAAACAAATGATCAACGACGCTGCTCTTCAATCTTCAGGAAACGAGTCTGTTATCGCAAACAAAGGGCTGTGTCATTTATACATTGCCGGGTACGTAATCCCTCCACCATTACACCATATGGAACTATAAACTGCGGATTTTCAAAAAATATCCTTAACCATATGGATTGTGGATAAAATGGACTAACTCCACGACGTGTATGACATTCCAAATGTTCTATATGAATGTTTAATTTTTAAGAAATTGTGTAAGAATGGTCATATAAAAGAAGTCGTACATTGGCGGAGGTAGAAATGTGCAAAAAGAGTGAGTCGACGTTCTCTAGCAACGCGCTGAGCAGTCAAAGCGAATCCAGTCACAGATGTCGCAGTATTAACCTTAACAGCTAGTAAAATCGGATTGTGTTTTAGATAGTTATGAATTTATGTCAGAAACAGTGACGGAGCCAGAAATTCGTTGGTGGGTGGGCATGCAAACATTTGGGTGCGTATAGCCATAGAAGCACAGTGACATATGCCTCAATGCAGTCATATTAGTAGGTTATTAAGGGGTCTTTCAGTCAGTTATTTTTGTCAACCCGTCCTCTGAGAGTGATTGTCAATCCAGTTAATCTGTTCTGTTATATTTAACCAACAATGACTAACCCAATACACTTCTTGGTTTGACTTCTATCTGATGATGTTTGCATGTTTAGGTAAAAAGACAAACCATGTTCTGTTTGGAACACTTACAAGTAACAAGCTTCTTTTTTTTCTTTTTTTTAACCCAGGACCACTCTTGCTTCAGTAACACCTACAGTTTTGCTACATTTTCAAGCAGCAGTGTAGTTAGTGTAGGAGATCAACCAGGGAACAGTTTTTGAATCAAAGAAAGCAAAGAAGAATGTAACAGGGATTTGACAGTTTATTTTAGGTCATAACATTGATTTAATAGAAACAAATTATTTACAGCATGGATCAATTCTACACAAACAGGCACAGTCATTCTTCCCACCTCCTTATAAAATACTCCTATCCTAACATCAACCAGCCTATATCTAGTTAGTCTCGTGGCACAGTCATTCCCCACTTCCCACCTCCTTATAAAATACTCCTATCCTAACATCAACCAGCCTATATCTAGTTAGTCTCGTGGCACAGTCATTCCCCACTTCCCACCTCCTTATAAAATACTCCTATCCTAACATCAACCAGCCTATATCTAGCTAGTCTCGTGTTGCAATGAGGACCCCAGTGTCCTATTTGGAACGTGAAGTCACAAGCTCGACTGGTCGGCTACTGCATAGCAATCTAGTGGTGCCAAAAGCCCTGGTCTGCCCTAGAAAGCTTATCTAAATTTCAATCGCCAAAACTGACAGTTTTTTGAGAGGGACGCTCGTTTTGGGCAATAAAATTAGATTATTATGATGATGTTCGATGCCCACTATGAATTATTTTAAAGTTTGCTACAAATCAAGATAATTAGTTAAATAGTGATCCATTCTGACTACTACATTTGTTGTCACACAGGACCACGTGCTGACATATCAATCACGGGCCTGCAGGCTATGAGGTGGATTGCGCCTTCTTGCCATAGACATTAAGGTTGACTCTCCCAGGCAGGATGAAAATGATTACATCAATCCTTTACATGATCCTTTGCTAGTTATGTCCACATTCACCAAGATTCTTAGCAATCTTTTGGTGCCATTCATCCCCATTCAGCTATATGGCATGCTTCAAATTCAAATACTTCCGGCTTCATGCGCCATCAGGACATTTCCATAGGAATACGTCTACTGGTTTATGGTTGCCATACCTCCAAAATCACATCATTGTCACGCCTCTCTTGGAGGTCTGGAGAATTTTGTATTGCAAAGACGGTTTGAATTGTCCGTTGATTTTGATTGGATGTTACATTTCAAGAACCCTCCCCCCAATTGCCAGTAGAAGGGGTGTGTTATGTGCCTCACCGTTTTCCATCCAGTTAGTTGTTGCCTATGTTAGTAAGTGCTAGTTTTCAAATTATCAAGTGTGGCCGACAGTCTGCAATTTATATTTAAATGGTAAGTCAAACGTCACAACTTGAGCCCTTCACGGTATGAATTTGAAGCCTGAGCCTTACCCATGCCTGTGACGTTCAGGCCCTACCCTACCCAGGCCCGATTGCTGCTGCCAAATTTAAGGCCCAATCCAGCCCTTCCCGAAACCCGAAATCAGAAATATCTTCCTGGGTTAGTAAATCCATTAGCTGCTCCTCAGCTAGCACCCAATTGACTACATTCACTCCTTGAAGGAGAGCTCTCCTTGTCCTCGAATTGCCCAGAATGCACCGCACGGCCCACTGACGTAGCATGGGCAACGATTCAAATGGAGTTTCCCATCTCCTCAAAGTATATCTGGCTCTGGTCAACGAATGAAGAGACATGAGAGAGCAGTTAGTTGTGTTACATTATACTTTTTGGGAAATAAACCTGTTTTATATTTGACGAGGTTTACGTACCTCTGTTATGATCTTATATATGACTGCACTGCACAGCAGAGCAGAGCATTGAGCAAATTACTTATCTTCAAAATGTTAGTGATCAATTTAGTAATACCTGAGCCCTACCCATACCCTAGTTATTTAAAAACAGGTCTTATCCTGCCCTAACCCAATGTATAACGTCGGGCCTGTTGGGATAGGGTAGCAGAGCTCGGCAACACCTACTAAACTGCTCTGGTGACAGTCTGATTTTTTTTTAAACATCAGACTGTTACTATGGTTACCTCATGGATCATCAGTATGATCGAAGTCGCCCACAAAATGACGCAATAGTCTTTACAAGCCAGAATGTTGAATACAATTATATTTACACTTACTTTACCGGTTGTACATGCTGTTGGTCCTTTTGGCGGTAGGAGGTGGAGATGGGCTATCCACAACAAAGGGTTGTTTAGACAACTTTTTGTGGTGCTTGTGGGTTCTGTCACTTGTATTTTCAATCTCTTTACGCATAGCATGTGATGCACAATATGTCAGCAATAGCCGAATGTAACCGAACATAATCGACTGAAGCATGCATCGCAATCAGCTGTGGTTTGGTTAGGCTCAGTTACCTCTCAATTAGCTGTGGTTTGGTTAGGCTCAGTTACCTCTCAATCAGCTGTCGTTTGGTTTTTTGCCCGGTTACCTCTCAATCAGCTGTGGTTTGGTTAGGCTCAGTTACCTCTCAATCAGCTGTGGTTTGGTTAGGCTCAGTTACCTCTCAATCAGCTGTGGTTTGGTTAGGCTCAGTTACCTCTCAATCAGCTGTGGTTTGGTTAGGCTCAGTTACCTCTCAATCAGCTGTGGTTTGGTTAGGCTCAGTTACCTCTCAATCAGCTGTAGTTTGGTTAGGCTCAGTTACCTCTCAATCAGCTGTGGTTTGGTTAGGCTCAGTTACCTCTCAATCAGCTGTGGTTTGGCTAGGCTCAGTTACCTTTCAATCAGCTGTGGTTTGGTTAGGCTCAGTTACCTCTCAATCAGCTGTGGTTTGGTTAGGCTCAGTTACCTCTCAATCAGCTGGGGTTTGGTTAGGCTCAGTTACCTCTCAATCAGCTGGGGTTTGGTTAGGCTCAGTTACCTCTCAATCAGCTGTGGTTTGGTTAGGCTCAGTTACCTCTCAATCAGCTGGGGTTTGGTTAGGCTCAGTTACCTCTCAATCAGCTGTGGTTTGGTTAGGCTCAGTTACCTCTCAATCAGCTGTGGTTTGGTTAGGCTCAGTTACCTCTCAATCAGCTGGGGTTTGGTTAGGCTCAGTTACCTCTCAATCAGCTGTGGTTTGGTTTTTGCCCGGTTACCTCTCAATCAGCTGTGGTTTGGTTAGGCCCAGTTACCTCTCAATCAGCTGTGGTTTGGTTAGGCTCAGTTACCTCTCAATCAGCTGTCGTTTGGTTTTTGCCCGGTTACCTCTCAATCAGCTGTGGTTTGGTTAGGCTCAGTTACCTCTCAATCAGCTGTGGTTTGGTTAGGCTCAGTTACCTCTCAATCAGCTTTGGTTTGGTTAGGCTCAGTTACCTCTCAATCAGCTGGGGTTTGGTTAGGCTCAGTTACCTCTCAATCAGCTGGGGTTTGGTTAGGCTCAGTTACCTCTCAATCAGCTGGGGTTTGGTTAGGCTCAGTTACCTCTCAATCAGCTGTGGTTTGGTTAGGCTCAGTTACCTCTCAATCAGCTGGGGTTTGGTTAGGCTCAGTTACCTCTCAATCAGCTGGGGTTTGGTTAGGCTCAGTTACCTCTCAATCAGCTGTGGTTTGGTTAGGCTCAGTTACCTCTCAATCAGCTGGGGTTTGGTTAGGCTCAGTTACCTCTCAATCAGCTGTGGTTTGGTTAGGCTCAGTTACCTCTCAATCAGCTGTGGTTTGGTTAGGCTCAGTTACCTCTCAATCAGCTGTGGTTTGGTTAGGCTCAGTTACCTCTCAATCAGCTGTGGTTTGGTTAGGCTCAGTTACCTCTCAATCAGCTGTGGTTTGGTTAGGCTCAGTTACCTCTCAATCAGCTGTGGTTTGGTTAGGCTCAGTTACCTCTCAATCAGCTGGGGTTTGGTTAGGCTCAGTTACCTCTCAATCAGCTGTGGTTTGGTTTTTGCCCGGTTACCTCTCAATCAGCTGTGGTTTGGTTAGGCCCAGTTACCTCTCAATCAGCTGTGGTTTGGTTAGGCTCAGTTACCTCTCAATCAGCTGTCGTTTGGTTTTTGCCCGGTTACCTCTCAATCAGCTGTGGTTTGGTTAGGCTCAGTTACCTCTCAATCAGCTGTGGTTTGGTTAGGCTCAGTTACCTCTCAATCAGCTGTGGTTTGGTTAGGCTCAGTTACCTCTTAATCAGCTGGGGTTTGGTTAGGCTCAGTTACCTCTCAATCAGCTGGGGTTTGGTTAGGCTCAGTTACCTCTCAATCAGCTGGGGTTTGGTTAGGCTCAGTTACCTCTCAATCAGCTGTGGTTTGGTTAGGCTCAGTTACCTCTCAATCAGCTGTGGTTTGGTTAGGCTCAGTTACCTCTCAATCAGCTGTGGTTTGGTTAGGCTCAGTTACCTCTCAATCAGCTGTGGTTTGGTTAGGCTCAGTTACCTCTCAATCAGCTGTGGTTTGGTTAGGCTCAGTTACCTCTCAATCAGCTGTGGTTTGGTTAGGCTCAGTTACCTCTCAATCAGCTGTGGTTTGGTTAGGCTCAGTTATATTGTGCAAGTGTTTGTAACCTGCGAATTACATCAGTATTGAACATTTTATCCAGAAATACCAACCATATACAGACCAGCGTACTGAAAGTCTGGCTAATAACGTTTGTGGATATTTTGTCTCAGATTACCTCCTACATAAGGAAAAAATCAGCAGACAACAGGTAAAGTAAGTTAAAAATAAGTTTATTCAACATTCTGACTTGTAATTGGATTGTTCAGGAATGCTGAGCCTACATGTTAGAGATGATTGTGTAAGTAATTCATTCTTGGATTCTCAAAGAGCCTATTTTTTCCCTTGTCTCCATTCATCCACATGGCTGCTGGCGGCACTTTGATATCACCAAAAATATAGTGAAGATTGGCCATTATTTTGTTTTTGTAAGGACCCCCAAAAAATGGAGGTAAGTAAACACATTTTGGAAATGTAAAAAAACGATATAATATACTTTTCTCCATTGTACATCACTTCTTCCTATCAATGAGGTCTAGAGCACATGCATGGTTATGCCATCTGACTGTGCTTGGTGCTTAGCCACCAGCCTTTTGGTTGATGCTGTTGTCTTCCCTGAGAGGATAATCAGGGGTCATAGGTCAGCGGTGACCGTTGTTCCAGGCGCTGACCCTGTCACCTCTCTGTCTGTGAACCTTTCATGGACATCTAAAGAAGGATGTAGACAGAACCAACACTTATCAGTTCTATACTAAAAACAGTCAATCAGCAGTCGCCTAGACATTGAGGATAGGTGGTTTTTCTGTTAGACACCAGAGGATGTCCTTTCTGATGTTGTCTTGCTACAGGAGTTTTAAAGTCTCCCCTCAGAAGCTACAGAGAGAGGACATAAGGTTAACATCAGCAAAAACCTGTGTGTGTGTGTGTGTGTGTGTGTGTGTGTGTGTGTGTGTGTGTGTGTCCGTACCCTTTGTGTGTTGTTGAGGAACTGTGGGTCAGACTGTCCGTAGTTAGGTGGGTTGGCTCTGGGGTCGTAGCCTAGTCTCCCCAGCATGGGGGCGATAGCGTCCATGTCTGCCATTACGTCTGGGGGCATGTGACCTACCCACCGAGTCAGAGCGTCTAAGTTCACGGGCCTCATCACCTGGTCTGTGGACCGTTCCGTTCTGTGACACAAACACACATGAATAAACACACACCAAAAGAGCAAGACTCCTCTGAGTCTTTGTGATGTAGCATGGCCTTGTCATCTTCTCTGATATTCACTGATACACACTTTGACAGTGAGACTCCTCCAGGTTTTCCTATAGCCTCTTCATGGTGCAGAACCCCCTCGTGCCACGGCAGACCCAGGAACTTTAGCACTGTCTGCAGGGTGGAGCGAGGGTGGAGGACCAGCCTCTCATACCTCACAGCCAGGCACCTCTTACTGCCCACCTACACACACACACACACACACACACACACATGGTTGGTCATCACTTTCCACCTAAACACACACACACAAAGACGCACACTCACACAGATGCAGGCACAGATGCACTGCATGCACACACACACGTCAGGCACCACTCTCAGCCCACCTAAACAGATACACACACACCTGAGTGCACTGTGTCAGCATGGCCTGTGTGGCTCGGCTCCACTTGGCCAGGCAGTCCCTATAGCTGGAGAGGTCAAAGCCACCGATCGTCACGCGACGCGAAATCATAGAGTACACCGCCGCTCGGCCATCTCTCAGCATCAGCAGGAACTTAGAGCTGTAGAAAGAGAGAGAGGAAGGACGTAGAGGTGTGGCGGGATAGAGGAGGGAGAGAAAAGTGGAGGAGAAAGTACATTACAACTTTCCACCGCACTACTCATAATCCTACCTAACACTGGTTTCAGGCCTGGAGAGGAGGCGGAGTCAGTGAAAAAGTATATAAGTTATCTCCTGTTCTGTCAGGACTTTGACCTCTGGTAAACAGTCATATGATGTGTTCTCTTCTGTAGGAGGTAACCAGGCTGCCTAGTGACTCACTAATGAGTTGTACTGTCTATATGGCTCACATGAGTCAGCATGTGAAAAGCCACACTCGATCACACCCTTATGTGTGGTGACATAGGCTTTTGGGTTAGTGTACACTCTCATAAAAAAGGTTATATCTAGAACATAAAAGGGTTCTTCGGCTGTCCCAATAGGAGAACCCTTTGTAAAATCCTTTTTTGGTTCCAGGGAGAATCATTTTGGGTTCCATGTAGACCTCTGTGGAAAGGGTTCTACATGGAACCCCAAAAGGTTCTACTTGGAACCAAAAGGGTTCTACCTGGAACCCAAGAAGGGCTATCAAAGGGTTATCCTATTGGGACAGCTGAAGAACACTTTTAGGTTCTAGATTGCACCTTCTTTTCTAAGAATATATGTGTCTCGTGATGGAGGTGTGTGTGTATAGTAAAGTAAGTCAGACCTACTTGGGAAAAAGGTGAGCGAGGTACTTAGCGCTCTTCAATGTAAAGGGGTCTTTATTGCAGAGTAGAGGTGCTGGCTCCCCATGTCCTGCTATGATTTGAAGGAGGAAGGCAGTGACCGCTCGGTCCAGGACCTTGGTGCTGACCCCCTCCTTCTCAGCAGCCCAGCCCAGCTTAAGGCCCAGTATCCTGGGCACGACCCTCGTCTCCTCCCCACACCGCACCGCAGGGTGGGCGTCCAGCATGGCCCTACACAGTGTGGGAAATAAGACAGAGATCAAAATGACAGGGTACAGAGGTAAATACATACAGTATATAACCATATTGAGTGTCAGAATAATACAAGTTCAGTACATTGGTAAATACAAGTAAATAAGTACTCTCCTCCTCCTTTCTCTTGTCATACCTCATCAGGGTGGTCCCGGAGCGAGGCACCCCTCCCACAAACACCAGGGGAATGTCAGAACTGACCCTCCACCCGTCCCGGACCAGCACGGTCACAGGTTCGCCCGCACCCTGGGATGGCTGCCGGCAGGGTAGACAGAAACGCAGGAACTGGGTCAGGGTGGAGATTCCACCCAGGATCAGGAGCCCTGTTAACACCCTCCGTGCTGACACACGCATCACTGATGGAGATGGTTATGCTTGGTCATGGTCTCTTGGTCATGGTCTCTTGGTCATGGTCTCTTAGTCATGGTCTCTTGGTCATGGGCAGGAGGCCAACTGTGTATGCTGCTATTTTAACCAGATTTTTTTTGTAGAACAGATTTTAAGTTTCAGTGAGACTGACCTTGTTGAAGTAAAGGTAGAGAGGTACTTTCTGGAATAGAGGGAGAGAAACAAGAGGGACAGGAAATTGTACATCTCATATTTAAACACTACTGTTTTGAGCTTCATAAAAACTTCTCTCTGCTAGGAGCACTGCAGAACACTCGTGTGTTTATCTGAGAGGAACTGGTCTGGCAGGTTCTTAAAAATGTCCACTTCCTCCTCATACTGTATCTCTGCAACAGCCTGGGAATGTTTTTTGATTTACTACAGAAATCTTACTACAAACACACCCAGGGCCTATTCCTGCACAGGTCAAATCTTTTCATGGAAATTAAATGGAAAACTTTGTTTGTGGGATCATGATGCAAATATCAAAAATAAGGGTAATGCAGGGGATTCAAACAAACCTCTTGTCTGGTCACGCTCTGTGTTGCAGCAGAGTTACAACTATATTATTATTCCCCAAGTCAGTGCCTGTCTCAGTAAATATGAAATGCAAACTTTATATGGTCTTATCTGGGATTCTAGAACCTTCGCTGTCACTCCAGTAATCACAGTCAGAAATAGAACACAGATATACAGATAGACCAACCTACTCAGAGAGAGAGAGAGGGAAGGTGGAGGGGACAGAGTGAGAAAAGGACGACAGTTGAAAGACACAAACATGCAAGAAAAGGAAAACAAAGTACACAATCTGTTAACATAAAAAGAGAGAGCGAGAGAGAATGTTTTCTGTACCTTAACGGACGGAAGAGGAAGCTGAACTGTGGTGTTCTAGTTTGAGTGTGAAGCCCAGTGCAGAACAGAGTGAGTTTATGGGGACGGAAGGAAGAATGAAGTAGTTAGAAAAGAGAGGAGAGGTTGAAGCATTGTCAGGACTGATTTCTCTGACCCAGTAGGCCTTATTCTGTTTTTATCTCCATGCTAGAGAGGACAGAAGTCACCTCACTGGGCACAATGTCAATTCAACTTCAATTCCACGTTGGTTCAACGTAATTACATTGCAATGACTTGGAAACAATGTTGATTCAACTAGTGTGTGCCCAGTGGGACCATTGCAACTTCCATGATGACTTTAATTTAATTCGAATGACAAATCTCCCCTGACACTAACCCATAATTAAAGCTGCAATATGTCACTTTTGGGGCGACCCTACCAAATTCGCATAGAAAAGAGAGTTATATATATATATCTTTCATTCTCATTTAAAGCATGTCTAAGAAGTGGTAGATCTGTTATTCTATGTGCACTATTTCTATGCTTCCCTGTTCTTGAGTTTTTGTGTCTTTTGCTTTCAGTTTTGTACGCCAACTTCAAACAGCTGAAAATACAATATTTTTGATTATCGAAAATATGTTTCACAGTTGTTTAGATGGTACAATGATTCTCTATATTATACTTGCTTGTTTGGTCACAAACTGAAATTAGGTGACCTATTAGAATTTGAGCAACCAGGAAATGACAGAGCAATTTATGCATAGTGCACCTTTAGGAACAAATAACTCATATACTTGCTCCAGTTCTGAGGGTATAGCATCTATTTTTGTATGCTTATTGTGACTGCTTTTGGTTGCAACGCTCAGTCACTGTTTGAATGTTAAATGACGAGACAGAGGCATTGATGCGAGTAACCAGTCTTGTTCAGTAGATCACAGAGTTGCAGTAATGAACATTTACCAACAGATGACATCACTGTGCCATCTTACACCCATAACAGCCACTCCTGCCTTTACGCATACACACACAAACACTGAAAACATAGGGCTTTCTTTGAGTCTGACCCCCTATTCAGCTGTTTTGTTGGTTAATCACACACACAAACATACACCCTAAGAACGATAGCACCCACTTGTTTTCAAATCTTTGCTGCTAAGAAAATAACTGTTTTTGCAACAGTAACTTTCTATTTGGAAAAACAGGTAGTAACAAGAAGTACTGAAACATGAAGTAGCTACTGTGTTTTTGAGGCTGTTGTGTTTGTATGAAAGCGAACCAGTTTCAACAGAAACAGAAACTATGTCACCACCGGAGTGTGTGTGAGAGACAGAGATTGCACAATAGTTGAAAAATAAGTTGTTTTACCTACCAGGTAGTGCTTCCAGAAACAGAGCCTGTGAAGAAGTATTCAGATACAGCATGTGTGGGACTGTATGGTATTGTTGAATTAGCCAGAATGGAGAGACATGTTATTTCCTTCATGTTCCAAGTGGTAAACAATTGTTCCATGTTATGCGTAGTGACATAGTGACTGTTGTGACTGTTTCTAGCTCTTGTAGGATCATCCCCAGCTCTCGAAGAAATAACAGATGACAAAGACAAGTGGTTTTTTTTTTTTAGAAAGATTCTCTTATACTTTTTATTTGACCATTTATTTCAGGAAATCAGTAACATGGTACATATTTTATTTTTTTTCTTCTCAAAATGAAAATGTACATGAATTAATCTGCAAAAAATATCACATTTACATCAAAATAAATACATAATCTGGTGCCGGTCATTTCTGGTGTTGTTATGGTTGGTTGGTAAGCTTGCACATGGAAGGTCAGTTACTATGGTAAAACCAGTACTACATACTGTTCTAAGACAAGGCCTTAGAAATGCAGGAAAATGGGGCCCAGACAGGAAGAGATAGTAACCTCACTTCCTCTGACAGATTCTAAGGTGCCAATTTACCCCTACGTTTTACATCTCAATAGACCCCATTCATGTACCAATACTTTAGTTCCCTTTGCTTCTATCCTCTCCTCTCTCTGCCACCCCTTCCATACCTCTCACCCATCATCCTCCTTCTGTCTCCCTCTCTCCCCACCTATTCCTTCCCCTCTGTCCCTCCCTCTGTCCCTGTATTTGATAGCTAATAGTAGACACATGAGTAAATAGTGTTTGTCTCTTTATGTCCCAACGCCTGCAAACCCTGTTCACAGTGGGTGTTTCTCAATATGCTGCTGCCATGCTCCACACTCTCATGCTCCGAGGACGTTCTCTTGAGTACATTCTTGCAAGGACGAGAGTGTGGAGAATGCATACAAATGTACATTTGAGAAGCACTGCGCACTCCCGTTCTATTGTATTAACTTTGACCAATACAGACAAAACACAAACTACATAAAGCAAACCCAAGCTTGTAATTATCAGCTAGCTATATGTGAATCATATTAATCTAGCTAGCCAGCTAGTTGTACCCCCAAAAAAAAAAAAAACTAAATGTTATGAAGGGTGGATGGCCAACATTAGCTACAAATTCTTTGTGGATAACAGTAGCTAGCTAAAGTTAGCTACCAATTCTTCATCAGTTAGCCTGCAGTCTATGCACACTACTACAGTGGATATTCTAGGCAGTTAAATATGCCAAAATGAACAAGATCAAGATAAAATATTGTAGTCAGGCAACATATGAGATGTGAGTGGGCAACTTTTCATTCCAAAGTCGGAGTTCATTTTCTCTCGGTTCAGCTCAAAACCAGCCGCCATTGATTTCAAGAAATGTTGCGTTGTTTTTTATGTGATTGGGTCAACAATCCTGGGAATATTTCAGTTGAAGCTTGCGTTGATGCACACTTCGAAATGTTTACAAGCAAATTACGCACCCCATTTCGCATACTTTGATTTGGACTGATACTCCAACCATGCTCAGAGAATGGTAGTAAGAATATTGAGAAACACCCAGTATCTCCTGTCCTCTCTTCCTATTTTCTCCCCCTCTCCTCTCCTCTCCTCTCCACTCCATTCCTTTTCCTACTCATCTTCCCTCTCGCTGTTTCCTCTTTCTGTGATTGGAGGACAGGGTCATGGGGGGAAGGGGCAGATCTATAGTCAGTCTGTATTTACATCACTTCCTTTTTGGTGGGGCTGAGGAGGAGAAAGGGTAGGGAGTGGGTTTGGTTGGGTGGGTGGAAGCTTCTTCATTTTGGGATTCTGACAGTTGAGAAAGTCATCATATTGATACCTCATATTCACGGGTGTCCTGAGAGAGGGAGAGAAATCATTTTTATATTTGTATTATTTAACTAGGCAAGTCAGTTAAGAACAAATTCTTATTTACAATGACAGCCTATCCCGGTCAAACCCCAACGACGCTGGGCCAATTGTGGGCCGCCCTATGGGACTCCCAATCAAGACCGGTTGTGATACAGGCTGGAATCGAACCTGGGTCTGTAGTGATGCCTCTAGCACTGCCATGCAGTACCTTAGACCGCTGTGCCACTGCAGAACCCAGTATTAAATTCCCTCCTGTCTCATACAATGACTATGTTTGTATGTGTGTATACTTCCTCACCCCTCCTGTCTCGTAGAGTGGGTTGTCAAACTCGCTCTCCACTGTGATCTGGCTGTAGGGGTGTGGGTGGATGAGTGGCAGCCGCAGGGTGGGGTTGTAGCGACATCTGGTGGCCAAGAGAGGAACAGCAGTGTGTCAGGACTAAAAAAAAAATATGACACCACTGTTTCCATGAGCAGAGAGAGAGAGAACTGAGCAGGATAAAGAATATTACTGTTCTCATGTGAGTCACTTGCCTCATTAATTTGGAGCCTATTTAATGAGTTGAAACTTTGGAATGTTGAAGATAGAATTGTCACATGTAGAGCAGCTGACAAGATTCCCTTTTCTACATGACAGAATAATGTCTGTTCTTCACAATACATTTCCATCTGAATGTTCTGTAACCTTGTGACATATGCTATTCAACCATAACCAAGGTTGCACAGTCAGATGGGAAGGTAACCAGGGCAGTTTGTGTTTATTCAATTGTCATAGATTTTCCATATGACCATTGATGAACAATATTGCTTTGAAATGGAATTGAATACAAAATATTCAGCTCCAGTGTATTCAAGTAAGTCGAGTTCAGGGACACCCATTCACTGGGCAACAAATGGGATTATATTATATGTTTTAAAAAATGAAAGCGGTATTTGCTACTTCGATTGATCCAATGATAATCTAAATAGGTCACTGTGTTGAACAGGTCCACTGGTGTGTAGAGGTGTTTTGAGGTGATAGGGAGTGTAGTCTTACCGTGTGACGTAGACATAGGCTCCTCCCAGCAGCACGGAGAGCAAAAGTACAAGGATGAAGATAGCTAATGCCATGTTACCTCCATCCATACCTGACCCGGCAGCTGCTTCCGCAACTGGAGGGGAGGGGAGAGATGGAGAAAGGGAAGGAGAAGGTAGGTAAGGGGAGGGCATGACAGCGAAAGGGAAGGAGGTAGGTAAGGGGAGAGCATGACAGCGAAAGGGAAGGAGAAGGTAGGTAAGGGGAGAGCATGACAGCGAAAGGGAAGGAGAAGGTAGGTAAGGGGAGAGCATTACAGCGAAAGGGAAGGAGAAGGTAGGTAAGGGGAGAGCATGACAGCGAAAGGGAAGGAGAAGGTAGGTAAGGGGAGAGCATGACAGCGAAAGGGAAGGAGAAGGTAGGTAAGGGGAGAGCATGACAGAGAAAGGGAAGGAGAAGGTAGGTAAGGGGAGAGCATGACAGCGAAAGGGAAGGAGAAGGTAGGTAAGGGGAGAGCATGACAGCGAAAGGGAAGGAGGAAGAGAGATAACTTCAGTTCAGTCCCAGTGAAAAGGTGGTAATAATAGAGCATTACAGAGGCAGAAAATATCAAAGCTAATCAGACAATTAACAAAGGGGTCGTTCACGTTGGCATTTTGGAAAAATGTTACTTCATTTTTCTAGATTTGTATTTATTTAGATATATTTGGGTACCTTCCCATCCTGAAGGTAAATGGCTTTACATGTGTTTTACCATTATAATTACACTGTGCCACCAGTAGGAGTTGTAACATCAATGATACTAACATCAATGATAATAATATCAATGATACTAACATCAATGATACTAACATCAATGATACTAACATCAATGAGATGTTTTAGGTCAATTTGTTTGTAAATGGAGGCCACAAATACTCAAATCTAATGCCATCAATCCTTTAAAGATCCTGAACAGTCATTCTGAAAAGTACTTTTCTTTCATGGCTAACTACCAGGAAGTTTGAAAAGTCAGGCTGAGTGGCCGGGGAGCTTACATTTATGAGCTCGCCTTGACAGACAGCTCTTTGAAAGGCCTATATCAAGCAACTTGGATGCAGTGAGCAGTGTTGCTGTAAAATCATCTCAAGCAAATTCGGTGATATACAAAGCAACACAAACAACATTGAAATTGCATTAATTATATTATTTATTTTTATAAACATCTCCCTTTTGGCATGTCTCTTGTGATGCGGTTTATAGCAGCACTAACTGATGTGTTGACTTGACAGCTGTGTCTGAGTTTTGAACAACCCTTCCCCCCTTTAGTTCCATGCTGTCTGAAGATCTAGCTGGCCAGTAACTAGCTAATACCAGACACAGATCAAATCAAAAATCTAATTGTATTTGTCACATGTGCCGAATACAATGCTACTTACAAGCCCTTAAACAATGCAGTTAAGACAAACATGTGTTAATTCTTATGGCTTAGATCCCGCTAACGGGGTCGATATGACAACAGTCAGTGAAAGTGCATGGCGTCAAATTCAAAACAACAGAAATCTCACAATTAAAATTCCTCAAATATAGAAGTAATTTACACCATTTTAAAGATAAACTTGTTGTTAATCCCACCACAGTGTCCGATTTCAAAAAGGCTTTACAGTGAAAGCACACCAAACAATTATGTTAGGTCAGCACCTAGTCACAGAAAAACACAGCCATTTTTTCCAGCCAAAGAGAGGAGTCACAAAAAGCATAAATATAAATAAATTAATCACTAACCTTTGATGATCTTCATCAGATGACACTCATAGGACTTCATGTTACACAATATATGTATGCTTTGTTCGATAAAGCTCATATTTATATACAAAAATCTGAGTTTACATTGGCGCGTTATGTTTAATAGTTCCAAAACATCCGGTGATTTTGCAGAGAGCCTCATCGATTTACAGAAATACTCATCATAAACTTTAATATGAAGATACAAGTGTTATGCACAGAATTAGAAATATACTTCTCCTTAATGCAACCGCTGTGGCAGATTCTTTTTTAACTTTACGGAAAAAGCAAACCATGCAATAATCTGGGTACAGCGCTCAGACAACAAATCAAGCCATACAGATATCCTCCATGTTGGAGTCAACAGAAGTCAGAAATAGCGTTATAAATATTCACTTACCTTTGATGATCTTCATCAGAATGCAATTTCAGGAATCCCAGTTCTACGATAAATGTTTGATTTGTTCGATTAAGTCCATAATTTATGTCCAAATACCTCCTTTTTGTTGGCGCGTTTAGCCCAGTAATCCAAATTCATGATGCGCGAGCAGGCGAAAAGTCAAAAAGTTCCGTTACAGTCCGTAGAAACATGTCAAAACGAGGTATAGAATCAATCTTTATGATGTTTTTATCATAAATCTCCAATAATGTTCCAACCGGAGAATTCCTTTGTCTTCAGAAATGCAATGGAACTCAAGCTAACTCTCACGTGAACGCGCGTGGTCAGCTCATGCCTCTCTGCCAGACCACTGACTCATTCAGCTCCCATTCCCTCCTCATTCACAGTAGAAGCATCAAACAAGGTTCTAAAGACTGTTGACATCTAGTGGAAGGCTTAGGAAGTGCAATTTGACCCCATAGACACTGTATATTCGATAGGCAAAGAGTTGAAAAACTACAAACCTCAGATTTCCCACTTCCTGGTTGGATTTTTTCTCAGGTTTTTGCCTGCCATATGAGTTATGTTATACTCACAGACATCATTCAAACAGGTTTAGAAACTTCAGAGTGTTTTTTTATCCAAATCTACTAATAATATGCATATATTAGCAACTGGGCCTGAGTAGCAGGCAGTTTACTCTGGGCACCTTATTCATCCAAGCTATTCAATACTGCCATCAGCCATAAGAAGTTTTAAGAAAGTATTTACTAAATAAACTGAAGTTCAATTTTTTTAAATAAAGAATAAAATAGAAAAAACAACACAATTAAAGAGCAACAATAAAATAACAGTAACGAGGCTATATACAAGGGGGTACCGGTACAGAGTCAATGTGCGAGGTCACAGGTTAGTCTAAGTAATTGAGGTAATAGGCCAAGCAGTTGCCATAACAGGCGGTGATGCAACCATACTCTCGATGGTGCAGCTGTAGATTTTTTGAAGGATCTGAGGACACATGCCAAATCTTTTCAGTCTCCTGAGGGGGAATAGACATTGTCATGCCCTCTTCATGACGGTCTTGGTGTGTTTGGACCATGATAGTTTGGACACCAATGAACTTGAAATTCTCAACCAGCTCCAGCTCTGTTGATGAGAAAGGGGGCGTGCTAGGCCCTCCTTTTGCTGTAGTCCCCGATCATCTCTTTTGTCTTGATCACGTTGAGGGAGAGGTTGTTATCCTGGCATCACATTGCCAGGTCTCTGACCTCCTCCCTATATGATGTCTCATCGTTGTCGGTGATCAGACCTACCACTGTTGTCTTGTCTGAAAACTTAATGATGGTGTTGGAGTCGTGCTTGGCCATGCAGTCATGAGTGAACAAGGAGTACAGAAGTGGACTGAACACGCACCCCTGAGGGGCCCCCGTGTTGAGGATTAGCGTGGCAGATGTGTTGTTACCTACCCTTACCACCTGGGGGCGGCCCATCAGGAAGTCAAGGATCCAGTTGCAGAGGGAGGTGTTTAGTCCCAGGGTCCTTAGCTTAGTGATGAGCTTTGAGGGCACTATGGTGTTGAAAGCTGAGCTGTAGTCAAATGAAATCAAATTTTATTTGTCACATGCGCCGAATACAACAGGTAGACCTTACAGTGAAATGCTTACTTACAAGCCCTTAACCAACGATGCAATTTTAAGAAAATACCTAAAAAAAATAACAATTAAGAGGGGGGAGGTGCAAATATTCTGGGTAGCCATTTGATTTGCTGTTCAGGAGTCTTATGGTTTGGGGGTCGAAGCTGTTAAGAAGCCTCTTGGACCTAGACTTGGCGCTCCGGTACCGCTTGCCGTGGGGTAGCAGAGAGAACAGTCTATGACTAGGGTGGCTGGAGTCTTTGATGATTTTTAGGGCCTCCTTCTGACACCACCTGGTATAGAGGTCCTGGATGGCAGGAAGCTTGGCCCCAGTGATGTACTGGGCCGTATGCACTACCTTCTGTAGTGGTTTGCGGTAGGACGACTGAGCAGTTGCCATACCAGGCAGTGATGCAACCCGTCAGGATGCTCTCGATGGTGCAGCTGTAAAATCTTTTGCGGATCTGAGGACCAATCCCAAATCTTTTCAGTCTCCTGGGGGGAAATAGGTTTTAGTCAATGAATAGCATTCTCACATAGGTGTTCCTTTTGTCCAGGTGGAAAAGGGCAGTGTGAAGTGCAATAGAGATTGCGTCATCTGTGGATCTGTTGGGGCTGTATGCAAATTGTAGTGGGTCTAGGGTTTCTGGGATAGTGGTGTTAATTTGAGCCAGGACCGGCCTTTCAAAGCACTTCATTGCTACAATGATACGGGTCAGTAGTCATTTAGGCAGGTTACCTTGGTGTTCTTGGGCACAGGGACTATGGTGGTCTACTTGAAACATGTTGGTATTACAGACTCGGACAGGGACAGGTTGAAAATGTCAGTGAAAACACCTGCCAGTTGGTCAGTGCATGCTCGGAGTACAAGTCCTGGTAATCCGTCTGGCCCTGCGGCCTTGTGAATGTTGACCTGTTCAAAGGTCTTACTCACATACGGAGAGCTAGATCACACAGTCATCCGGAACAGCTGGTGCTCTCATGCATATTTCAGTGTTGCTTGCCTCGAAGGACGCATAGAAGTCATTTAGCTTGTCTGGTAGGCGCGTGTCACTGGGCAGCTCGTGGCTGTGCTTCCCTTTGTAGTCCGTAATAGTTCCCAAGCTCTGCCACATATGACGAGCATTGGAGCCGTTGTAGTAGGCATTGTGGGATTTCTTATAAGCGTCTGGGTTAGAGTCCCGCTCCTTGAAAGCTACCCTTTAGCTCAATGTGGCTGTTGCCTGAAATCCATGGCTTCTGGTTGAGGTATGTACGTACGGTCACTGTGGAGACGCGGTCATCGTTGCACTTATTGATGAAGCCAGTCACTGATGTGGTGTACTCCTCAATGCCATCGGAAGAATCCGGAACATATTCCAGTCTGTGCTAGCAAAACAGTCCTGTAGCTTAGCATCTGCGTCGTCTGACCACTTCCGTATTGAGCGAGTCACTGGTACTTCCTGCTTTAGCTTTTGCTTGTAAGCAAGAATCAGGAGGATAGAATTATGGTCAGATTTGCCAAATGGGCAAGGGAGAGCTTTGAACGCGTTTCTGTGTGTGGAGTAAAGGTGGTCTAGAGCATCTTGCCGATGCACGGAAAACCCAGCCAGCTGTATTTAATCCATGTTGTCATTAAGCCACGACTCGTGAAACATAAGATATTACAGTTTTTAATGTCCGTTGGTCGGATAGGCTTGATCGGAGCTCATCCAGTTTATTATCCAATGACTACACGTTGGCTAATAGGACTGATGGTAGAGGCGTGTTACCCACTCGCCGTCGGATTCTTACAAGGCACCCCGACCTCCCCTATATCTCCATCTCTTCTTCATGCGAATGACGGGGATTTGGGCCTTGTCCGGTGTGATGTAAATCCTTTACGTCCGACTCGTTAAAGGAAAACTCTTTGTCCAGTACGAGGTGAGTAATCCCTATTCTGATATCCAGAAGCTCTTTTTGGTCAGAAGAGAAGGTGGCAGAAACATTACGTACAATAATAAGTTACAAATAACACAAAAAAACACACACAATAGCACAATTGGTTAGGAGCCCGTAAAACGGCAGCCATCTCCTCTGGCGCCAAGGGGAAACATATAATGATATTTGCCATAGATGAATAGGGTAAACTTTAAATTACATTTGCTGACACCAGTCAGTTAAATTGGTACCATTAGAGTAGCTATCTAGCTATATAAACGACACCCCTCTGCAAACGGCTTCTCCAATGTTGGTTACAAGGCGGTGCTTATTTAAATTAAGTAAGAAAACATCATGGTACCATTGGTGTATTATAAATAGAGTTAAAGTGATGTCACCTTGTCCCCTTAATACATCCAAGTGTTTAACATAGGGGAGGGGACAAGTAATTGTATCATCAATGTAGAAGCAACAGTCATTTTTCATACTTTAGTCATCATACTTTTATCTGGTTTCCTTCAAATATCATCCAATTTCATAAAAAAACATAATTTTGACTGTCATTTAAAAAAATCATTATAAAAAATAATCAAGAATGATCCAATAGTTCAGGTAATTAGGAAGAATAGTGCAGACTGGACAGTAGTTGATTAAAGACATGCTCCGGAACTCTGGCAACTAATAAGTATTTAAACCTTCCGCTTTGGACTGGATGTGCCAATGTGAAGTTCATACATGCATAATCTATCAGCAGAATTAGTGTCTTACCTGCCACAAAATCCCTAGTTTGAAAGCATCTGTTTTTCTGGAAGCTGTGCTGGGCCATTTTCCCTACACTTCCCCTCACGTGGACAGCCCCCTAGCAATTTGAGTTTAACCAATGAGCTTCAGCCCCTCGCCATATGAGTGATAGCTAGCAAGATGCACACACAGCAGAGCGAGAGAGAGAGAAAGCAATGAGGTGGTGCACATATCTGCACATATGTGATGTAGTATGCAATGTTTGGGGAACACTTTTGGCTTGTGAGCACTACTTTCAGAACTACTAGCTAAAAAGTATACAAAAGTACTGGAGAATCACTTTAAGCCACTAATGTATGTACAAATAAAGATCTGATTTAACAGATAGACAGACAGACAAAGACAGAAAAATATGCAGAAAAACAGACACAGACAGACAGACAGGCAGGCTCACAGAGTCAGAAAGACAGACAGACTCACCTTCCAAAGCATGGTTGCCAAAGCAGTCATGGTTGGCTGCAAGACATCAGACATTCTTTCAGACATTGACAGGTTAGGTAAGGTATATCATAGCACTGGTGGCAGGTACACTATATAAATACACAAGTATGTGGACACCCCTTCAAATTAGTGGATTCGGCCATTTCACCCACACTCGTTGCTGACAGGTGTATAAAATCTGGGTTTGGCGGATGCCAGGAGAACGCGACCTGCCCCAATGCATAGTGACACCTGTAAAGTCTGGTGAAGGAGGAATAATGGTCTGGGGCTGTTTTTTATGGTTCGGGCCCCTTAGTTCCAGTGAAGGGAAATCTTAACCCTACAGCATACAATGATATTCTAGATGATTCTGTGCTTCCAACTTTGTGGCAACAACTTGGGGAAGGCCAATTCCTCTTTCAGCATGACAATGCCCCCATGCACAAAGCGAGGTCCATACAGAAATGGTTTGTTGAGATCGGTGAGGAAGAACTTGACTGGCCTGCACAGAGCCCTGACTTGAATCCAATTGAACACCTTTGGGATGAATTGGAATGCCGACTGCGAGCCAGGCCTAATCGCCCCAAAATCAGTGCCCGACCTCACTGATGCTCTTGTGGCTGAATGGAAGCAAATCCCTGCAGCAATGTTCCAACATCTAGTGGTAAACCAACTCCATATTAATGCCCATGATTTTGGAATTAGATGTTTGACGAGCCGGTGTCCACATATTTTTGGTCATGTAGTGTATGTCTAGTGCTGCGTCCATTCATTCTTTATATAGTTACACTACTTCTGACCACAGCCCAGCAATCTTTGTCAACTACAGAGAGGAGGAACTACCAACATGGCTGCCTAGAGCTGCATGCAGAGGGACATACTGAAATACCATTACTAAAACAAGCACCAATGGCTACATCAGTGTTTATGTGGAAAGTCATGGTGAGGAATGTTCCCTTCCATGCAGGTCTGCAGGGGTGGTATGTGGGTGCATGACAGCTGGGTCTCACCCCTGCACAGAGGGAGTGGTCCGCTCCAAAATGACGGATTTCCCAGGATACACTTGATGGCGACCTCGCCGATGATCTCATAACCTTGGTAACAGACGAAGGTGAGCGACTCGCCGGGCAGGTAGAGACGCTTGGACAGGACCTGGTACCCGTTGTCAGGAAGACCAGGGTTCTCACAGGAAACAGATTCCTCCGCTGGAGAGAGGGAGGGAGAGGGAGGGAGAGAGAGAGAGAGAGAGAGAGAGAGAGAGAGAGAGAGAGAGAGAGAGAAAGAGAAAGGGAGGAGGGCGGGATGGAGTGAGAGAGAGAGAGAGCGAAAGGGAGGAGTGCAAGATGGAGTGAGAGAGAGAGAGAGAGAGAGAGAGAGAGCGAAAGGGAGGAGGGCAAGATGGAGAGAGAGAGGGCGAAAGGGAGTGAGAAAGATGGAGTGAGAGAGATGGAGTGAGAGAGATGGAATGAGAGAGAGGGAGTGAGAGAGAGAGAGAGAGAGAGAATGAAAGGGGGGAGGGCGAGATGGAGTGAGAGAGAGAGAGAGAGAGAGGGAGGGAGAGAGAAAGAGAGAGGGAGTGAGAGAGAGAGAGAGAGAGAGAGAGAGAGAGAGAGAGATCAGATGAGCTCCTGCATTTTTCAGCATTTTCTTTAAAAAAGATAGATTAGGAGTTAGATAAACTTGGATTTTTTGTCAGGAACACATACTGGATTCTACCCTCTACAACATATCCCCCACTTCAAATCAAAACTTAAAACCTACAACCTGATTTTGGACGGAATTACGGAATCACCTGGAAGGTTCACAACTACCAAGATTTATTTCTCTATACAGCAAATTCTCTGGAAAACAACAGAAACCTGAAAACACCATCTAACCTGGAACTGAGTGAGTAATGCTTAGTCTGAAACTATATTTTATCTCCAAAAGCCAAGAAGAAAAATACACAACATTACTTTATAAGGACTGAATTCTAACATAATTCTGCCAAGCTTGATACAGCTTCAACTAGCACTGACGTGTCAAGTGAGAGATGTCAAAGCCCATTAGCCCAACAATGGCAGGAGAGTCACACAGTCTACCCCAACCAAATGGAGAGGCCTTAGAAGCTCCCTCCCGCTGTTCAGAGGTAATTAAAATACAGTACCCTTTGCATGTAAAGAATGATAAGGCAAGAAAAGATTACAAAATGAAGCTCCTTATGGAAAATCAAGAGACACTTTTTGCTGACTATTACAAAAATGGGAACATCAGCAACCTTATCTTCCACACAAACCATCCCCTGGCATGGCACAGTGCTATATTAGCACACTACCCCTTTGTTAAGAGAGGGGGGGTTAACGAGGGGTGGAAACTCAGAATACTTGATAACGAGGACTCTGAGTCAAGTAATATAAATATCTATAAGTCCGGAACAGTAATGGTACAGAGTAACCCCAAACAGTTTCAGCTGGACTTTCACCTAATCAAAGAATTAGCCCAGCAGGAGAAGCTCTCCCTTGATAAAGATACCCCCACACCGAGCGGGTCAGACCAGACCTCTTTATTATGTAACCCCACAGACGAGCAACCCCCAGCGGAGAGTCAACCTCCCAGCACAGATTACCACTCCCTCATTGAAATGAAGGACAAATTCACCCAGCTGGAGATAAGGCAGGTGGAGCTGGAACAGCAGGTGACTACACTTCAGTCAGCACAGACCCAGACAACAGTCCAGCACAACAACAGCCCCTTAACCAGACCCGGAGAGCTGGAGGTGGACAGAGACATATCTGCACTTTGGACAGTGGTGAGACAAATACAACAGGAGAAAGAGGAGCAGAACAGAGCACTAGAGGAGAGTATCAGACTGCTGGTGGAGGAGAGGTTGAGGGGGATGGAGGAGAGGGTGAGGGGGGATGGAGGAGAAGTTGAGGGGACGGCGTGTGACAGAGAACAACCCACTAGAGAGGTGGCCACCCCCACAGAGAAGCCAGCAGAACAGCCCACCTCAGCACCCAACAAAAGTCTCGACACCACAGCAGAACAGTCCACACCAGACCCTGACCATAGAGTCGACACCACAGCAGAACAGTCCACACCAGACCCTGACCATAGAGTCGACATCACAGCAGAACAGACAAATGAAGAACCCCAAGCCCAGAGGCTCTCACCCCCTCTGAGCACCCCCCCTGTCAGCCACCCTGATAGCCCTTCTGACAACACCCCACACCCACTGAGGACAAACACAAGACACAGATTGTACTACTTATGGACTCAAATGGGAAATATATAGAAGGAAAAAAACTTTTTCCCAAACACAGTGTGTCTAAACTCTGGTGTCCAAACACCCAGCGCGCCCTAGACCTTCTGTCTGAGGCCAAACTAGGCTCACCCAGCCACATAATAATACACACAGGCACAAACGACATGAGAGCACAGCAGGAAAGAGTGGCCACAGCACTGAAGGGAGTGATTGAAAAGGCTTCTTCTACTTTCTCCAACGCACAAGTGGTTATCTCCACCCTGCTACCACGAAAAGACTTCCACCCCGCCACAATACAGCGGGTAAATGCAAGTATTTCCCATGACTGTGCCTCAAAACCAAACGTTTTCCTGGCCCACCACTCCACCCTGGACTTGAACAGCCTCTATGACCAGGTCCACCTCTACAAGGCAGCAGTGCCCACCTTTGCCCGAACTCTAAAGGACATCGCTCTCAAATGTATCCCCAACACTTCACACAGGAGCAACAGATCAATAGACACCCCACCCAGACCAGCGAGACACCCTCCCAGATCTGCAGGGCCCCCCCCCCCCTGGACCTACACATAGAGGACCCACGCCAAGAGGAATTACATCCAGACCACAGTACACCCAGACACATCCACACCCCCACCCCAACCAATCAACACCCCCCACGTCAACCATGCCCACACCCCATTTAGGCCCCCTCAGATCAGACCTATGCCACTCCTGCCCACCCCATGCACCCCACCCCGCAAAGAGGGCCTCAACATGGAAGCCACACATACGCCCAGGTAGTGAGCGGGCAAACAGTCCCAACCCCCACTCTCACACTCGCCCAAGCCAATGGCATGTACCAGATGCTCAGCAGGCTCTGCTCACACTTACTGGCCTGAGGCCAAACCACGACCAACAACATTGGACACTCTATGGAACAAAAAGCCTTCACTATATTATCCTGGAATATCCAAGGCCTGAGGTCATCTGCCTTTGGCCTAAAGAGCAGAAACCCGGACTTCACCAAAGAAATCGGTAATACAGACATTGTCATCCTGCAAGAAACCTGGTATAGAGGAGACGGACCCACTGGTTGCCCTCTAGGTTACAGAGAGCTGGTAGTCCCATCCACCAAACTACCAAGTGTGAAACAGGGAAGGGACTCAGGGGGTATGCTAATTTGGTATAGAGCAGACCTAACTCACTCCATTAAATTAATCAAAACAGGAACATTCTACATTTGGCTAGAAATTCAAAAGGAAATTATCCTGACAGAGAAAAATGTCCTCCTGTGTGCTACCTATATCCCCCCACTAGAATCCCCATATTTTAATGAAGACAGCTTCTCCATCCTGGAGGGGGAAATCAATCATTTCCAGGCCCAGGGACATGTACTAGTCTGTGGCGACCTAAATGCCAGAACCGGACAAGAACCTGACACCCTCAGCACACAGGGGGACAAACACCTGCCTGGAGGTGACAGCATTCCCTCCCACATATGCCCCCCTAGGCACAACTATGACAACATAACCAACAAAAACGGGTCACAACTCCTGCAGCTCTGTCGCACGCTGGGTATGTACATAGTCAACGGTAGGCTTCGAGGGGACTCCTATGGTAGGTACACCTATAGCTCATCTCTTGGCAGTAGTACTGTAGACTACTTTATCACTGACCTCAACCCAGAGTCTCTCAGAGCGTTCACAGTCAGCCCACTGACACCCCTATCAGACCACAGCAAAATCACAGTCTACTTAAACAGAGCAATACTCAATCATGAGGCATCAAAGCCAAAGGAACTGAGTAACATTAAGAAATGCTATAGATTGAAGGAATGCAGTTTGGAAACCTACCAAAAAACAATTAGGCAACAACAAATTCAATCCCTTTTAGACAATTTCCTGGGTAAAACGTTCCACTGTAATAGTGAAGGTGTAAACTTGGCAGTAGAAAATCTTAACAGTATATTTGACCTCTCAGCTTCCCTATCAAATCTAAAAATCTCAAATAGAAAACTGAAGAAAATTAACAATAATGACAAATGGTTTGATGAAGAATGCAAAAATCTAAGAAAGAAATTGAGAAACCTGTCCAACCAAAAACATAGAGACCCGGAAAACCTGAGTCTACGCCTTCACTATGGTGAATCACTAAAACAATACAGAAATACACTACGGAAAAAGAAGGAACAGCATGTCAGAAATCAGCTCAATGCAATTGAAGAATCCATAGACTCTAACCACTTCTGGGAAAATTGGAAAACACTAAACAAACAACAACACGAAGAATTATCTATCCAAAATGGAGATGTATGGGTAAACCACTTCTCCAATCTTTTTGGCTCTATAACAAAGAATAAAGAGCAAAAACATATACACGATCAAATACAGATCTTAGAATCAACTATTAAAGACTACCAGAACCCACTGGATTCTCCAATTACATTGAATGAGTTACAGGACAAAATAAAAACCCTCCAACCCAAAAAGGCCTGTGGTGTTGATGGTATCCTCAATGAAATGATCAAATATACAGACAACAAATTCCAATTGGCTATACTAAAACTCTTTAACATCATACTTAGCTCTGGCATCTTCCCCAATATTTGGAACCAAGGACTGATCACCCCAATCCACAAAAGTGGAGACAAATTTGACCCCAATAACTACCGTGGAATATGTGTCAACAGTAACCTTGGGAAAATCCTCTGCATTATTATTAACAGCAGACTCGTACATTTCCTCAATGAAAACAATGTACTGAGCAAATATCAAATTGTCTTTTTACCAAATTACCGTACAACAGACCATGTATTCACCCTGCACACCCTAATTGACAACCAAACAAACCAAAACAAAGGCAAAGTCTTCTCATGCTTTGTTGATTTCAAAAAAGCCTTCGACTCAATCTGGCATGAGGGTCTGCTATACAAACTGATGGAAAGTGGTGTTGGGGGTAAAACATACGACATTATAAAATCCATGTACACAAACAACAAGTGTGCGGTTAAAATTGGCAAAAAACACACACATTTCTTCACACAGGGTCGTGGGGTTAGACAGGGCAGCTTAAGCCCCACCCTCTTCAACATATATATCAACGAATTGGCGCGGGCACTAGAAAAGTCTGCAGCACCCGGCCTCCCCCTGCTAGAATCCGAAGTCAAATGTCTGCTGTTTGCTGATGATCTGGTGCTTCTGTCACCAACCAAGGAGGGCCTACAGCAGCACCTAGATCTTATGCACAGATTCTGTCAGACCTGGGCCCTGACAGTAAATCTCAGTAAGACCAAAATAATGGTGTTCCAAAAAAGGTCCAATCACCAGGACCACAAATACAAATTCCATCTAGACACTGTTGCCCTAGAGCACACAAAAAACTATACATACCTTGGCCTAAACATCAGCGCCACAGGTAACTTCCACAAAGCTGTGAACGATCTGAGAGACAAGGCAAGAAGGGCATTCTATGCCATCAAAAGAAACATAAATTTCAACATACCAATTAGGATTTGGCTAAAAAATACTTGAATCAGTCATAGAGCCCATTGCCCTTTATGGTTGTGAGGTCTGGGGTCCGCTCACCAACCAAGACTTCACAAAATGGGACAAACACCAAATTGAATTCTGCAAAAATATCCTCCGTGTACAACGTAGAACACCAAATAATGCATGCAGAGCAGAATTAGGCCGATACCCACTAATTATCAAAATCCAGAAAAGAGCCGTTAAATTCTACAACCACCTAAAAGGAAGCGATTCACAAACCTTCCATAACAAAGCCATCACCTACAGAGAGATGAACCTGGAGAAGAGTCCCCTAAGCAAGCTGATCCTGGGGCTCTGTTCACAAACACAAACACACCCTACAGAGCCCCAGGACAACAGCACAATTAGACCCAACCAAATCATGAGTAAACAAAAAGATAATTACTTAACACATTGGAAAGAATTAACAAAAAAACTGAGCAAACTAGAATGCTATTTGGCCCTACACAGAGAGTACACAGCGGCAGAATACCTGACCACTGTGACTGACCCAAAATTAAGGAAAGCTTTGACTATGTACAGACTCAGTGAGCATAGCCTTGCTATTGAGAAAGGCCGCCGTGGGCAGACATGGCTCTCAAGAGAAGACAGGCTATGTGCTCATGTGACAGGTTAAAGGACATATTCATAGCCTGTTATACATTGAAAAGTTCATAGTATGTGAGGATCTTAAAACATCTTAGGTTAAAAAGATGCATTCAGTATTAGTTGATAGAGATTGATAACATTCATATAATTGTGTTAAAGTTCAAATCTGTCAAAGGGTACGAATTGTGAGAGTAATGTGTAAACGTTATATTGATTACTTTATTTTGTGGTGCCTAAAAGTGTTAATCTGTGATCTACGAAATGCTCTTAATCTATGAGCCGGAGATCGATTGCTCTGGTCTCCACCCATATTCCTGGGGAAATTCGCGGTCTTTTCTCATTGAACTAAATGTTGACTTGAGAATACAACACCGTATCACTCTCGTGATTATTTCTCCCCTGTTTTCAGGTACTTTATTGATGATAAAAATAGTCATTTAAATGTTATAACTAGCGAACATGTCAAGAGTGTTTAAGGTGTGTTTTAGTAACGTCTTGAGGAAGTTAGAGTTAAGTTTGAAGAGAGTAATATTACATTTACATTTACATTTAAGTCATTTAGCAGACGCTCTTATCCAGAGCGACTTACAAATTGGTGCATTCACCTTATGACATCCAGTGGAACAGTAGTGCATCTAAATCTTTTAAGGGGGAGGGGGGGTGAGAGGGATTACTTTATCCTATCCTAGGTATTCCTTAAAGAGGTGGGGTTTCAGGTGTCTCCGGAAGGTGGTGATTGACTCCGCTGTCCTGGCGTCGTGAGGGAGTTTGTTCCACCATTGGGGGGCCAGAGCAGCGAACAGTTTTGACTGGGCTGAGCGGGAACTGTACTTCCTCAGTGGTAGGGAGGCGAGCAGGCCAGAGGTGGATGAACGCAGTGCCCTTGTTTGGGTGTAGGGCCTGATCAGAGCCTGGAGGTACTGAGGTGCCGTTCCCCTCACAGCTCCGTAGGCAAGCACCATGGTCTTGTAGCGGATGCGAGCTTCAACTGGAAGCCAGTGGAGGGAGCGGAGGAGCGGGGTGACGTGAGAGAACTTGGGAAGGTTGAACACCAGACGGGCTGCGGCGTTCTGGATGAGTTGTAGGGGTTTAATGGCACAGGCAGGGAGCCCAGCCAACAGCGAGTTGCAGTAATCCAGACGGGAGATGACAAGTGCCTGGATTAGGACCTGCGCCGCTTCCTGTGTGAGGCAGGGTCGTACTCTGCGGATGTTGTAGAGCATGAACCTACAGGAACGGGCCACCGCCTTGACATTGAACTAAATGTTGATATTAGCCCTGCTCGGTTGAAGTGAAGGATAGCATCGTACTGAGAGTAACTGCCATTTTATGACGATTGTGAATGAACATGCGTGTTGTTAATAAGATATTTTGCTGTGTTATTTGTATAATGGGTTTTCTGTTATGTAATGTGTTACTTTTGTGAAATGATTGAACTAAATGTTGACTTGAGAATACAACACCGTATCACTCTCGTGATTATTTCTCCCCTGTTTTCAGGTACTTTATTGATGATAAAAATAGTCATTTAAATGTTATAACTAGCGAACATGTCAAGAGTGTTTAAGGTGTGTTTTAGTAACGTCTTGAGGAAGTTAGAGTTAAGTTTGAAGAGAGTAATATTACATTTACATTTACATTTAAGTCATTTAGCAGACGCTCTTATCCAGAGCGACTTACAAATTGGTGCATTCACCTTATGACATCCAGTGGAACAGTAGTGCATCTAAATCTTTTAAGGGGAGGGGGTGAGAGGGATTACTTTATCCTATCCTAGGTATTCCTTAAAGAGGTGGGGTTTCAGGTGTCTCCGGAGGGTGGTGATTGACTCCGCTGTCCTGGCGTCGTGAGGGAGTTTGTTCCACCATTGGGGGCCAGAGCAGCGAACAGTTTTGACTGGGCTGAGCGGGAACTGTACTTCCTCAGTGGTAGGGAGGCGAGCAGGCCAGAGGTGGATGAACGCAGTGCCCTTGTTTGGGTGTAGGGCCTGATCAGAGCCTGGAGGTACTGAGGTGCCGTTCCCTCACAGCTCCGTAGGCAAGCACCATGGTCTTGTAGCGGATGCGAGCTTCAACTGGAAGCCAGTGGAGGGAGCGGAGGAGCGCGGTGACGTGAGAGAACTTGGGAAGGTTGAACACCAGACGGGCTGCGGCGTTCTGGATGAGTTGTAGGGGTTTAATGGCACAGGCAGGGAGCCCAGCCAACAGCGAGTTGCAGTAATCCAGACGGGAGATGACAAGTGCCTGGATTAGGACCTGCGCCGCTTCCTGTGTGAGGCAGGGTCGTACTCTGCGGATGTTGTAGAGCATGAACCTACAGGAACGGGCCACCGCCTTGACATTGAACTAAATGTTGATATTAGCCCTGCTCGGTTGAAGTGAAGGATAGCATCGTACTGAGAGTAACTGCCATTTTATGACGATTGTGAATGAACATGCGTGTTGTTAATAAGATATTTTGCTGTGTTATTTGTATAATGGGTTTTCTGTTATGTAATGTGTTACTTTTGTGAAATGATTGAACTAAATGTTGACTTGAGAATACAACACCGTATCACTCTCGTGATTATTTCTCCCCTGTTTTCAGGGGCGTAACATTTTTGGAGGCTCCGCTGAGATTGCTGCTCAGATGTCCAGTTTCCACATCCTGGTCGCTGAATTCCGAGCCAGCTAAATCTCCACATAACAACTCAGGCAGGCTGCAGTGAGGAAAGTGTTGCTGTTTGGGGGAAGTTGGAAGTTAGTGGTTAAGTACGTGTCAACTGAGGCCATTGATCGACCATCAGAGACAGTAAGGACTATCTAATTCAGAGTCAACTCCTGCACAGTAAAAGTTCCTCCTGTTCTGTCAACATGACAAGCGCCTTGGAAGAACTACAGGAAGAGGTAGTAGGAGAATTACACACCCTGACTAAAGACAAATTACTAGAGATATGTGATTTCCTTGAAATATCAGGCGAACAGAGAAGAGATGTTAAAGACAAATCCCGCATAGCATTAATGACTCGCATTATGATGTTCCTTGAAAGAGAGGAAGTCACAGAGTTAGAAGATGGCGGCATGTCGAAATTGTTGCTACTTAGAGACGAAATGACAGAGATGATCAGTGGCAGAGATAACAAAACAGGGCAAGTTGACCATGATATTGAACCAGCCGGAACACATCACAGAATAGAGGAACTGAGAACTGTAACCCCACAACAAGGGGCGGGAACTGAGCAGATTACTGCAGCCAAAGTCAGTGATTCTCTGCGTCAGCCCCAACACCATGCCAATCTTCAGGGGAGCGTGCCGCTCTCACCCAATGCACAGCCCAGCTCATACTGGCGCAAAGAGTTAAAAATTTCTGGTCAGATAGGTGAACCGGGCCAAAAAGAAAAACTGATTTTTTCCAGCCTTGCCCATCAGATTGAAAATGGACTTAACAGAGGATATCCTGAGGTAGAAATAGTAGACGCAGTAGTCAGGGCTATTTCTCCAGGCTCACAGCTACGCAGCTACTTGGAAGGTAAACCCCAGCTAACTCTTCCCACACTTAGATGTATCCTGCGTTCCCACTTCCAAGAGAAGAGTGCAACAGAGCTTTACAAACAGCTAGCTTCAGAAGCACAGCATAGCAAGGAGACCCCTCAAAGCTTCCTGATGCGCGTTTTAGATTTGAGGCAAAAAGTACTGTTTGCATCCCAGGAGTCAGAATCAGGGCTTAAGTATGACCCTGCTCTAGTCCAGAGCATGTGCTTTCACACAGTCCTTACGGGTCTCCAGAGTGACAGTATCAGGATAGACATGCAGCCTCTCCTGCTAGAGAGCGAAACATCAGATGAGGTTTTGCTAGAGAAGCTTAACATTGCTTGTGCTAATGAGAGAGTAAGACTAAACAAAAAGCGGTTTAATGCCCCACAGCCTGCTACAACTGTAAGTGTAGTCCAGTTAGAGGATATGCCATCTGCAAAGTGTCCTGTGAAGGAAGCCAAAGCTACGATACCCGCAGAACTGTTAACAGAGTTAGCTGAACTTAAGACAGGTGTAGCTTCTCTAAAAGGTCTCAGTGCAGAGATTGCTCAGATTAAGGAGACATTACAGCAGCCTATGTTTCAGTCACAGCCTTGTGCCTATGCCCCACCCCCAGTTAGGAGGCCAGATAGGGACCCCCAGCCACCTGTTTCCCAGCAGCAGTATTACAGCAACTACAGTCGGTCCCAAGCTCTTGACCCTGCACAGCATCAATATGCACCTAACCGGTATACCAACCACTCTGCTCAAGCTCCAAGGAGGTGTTTTGTCTGCCAGCAGGCCAGAACAGATGCACGCTGCACACACTGCTTCCGATGTGGGAGTGGAGAACATTTTCAAGCTGGATGTAAAATCCGGGGAGCCAGACCATCAAGGAGGCCCCTTTAAACGGAAACGGGTTACCGCTGAGGGACGAGTGTTAACCGTAGCTACCAAAAAGTCCCAGAAATGTGCAAATTGTGCCAGAGAAGAGTCATTTGAGAACCTGAAACAATGTTCATCATGTAAAGAGACACTGTACTGTTCCAAAGTATGTCAAAACCAACATTGGACTAAACATAAGGAAAAATGCACTCACCTGAAAAGTGACTCTACCAGTGAAAGGTTTTCCTGCACAGAGGAAAATGCCCACTCCTTACCATCCCTAGCTCAAGGTTGCCACCCCGTAAGGTCACCTCGCTAGTCGGCAGACAGTGCCTTATTGAGTGTCACCTGAATCGCCACCACCTCCAAGCTCTATGGGACACAGGATCTCAGGTATCGGTCATTGATGAACGATGGAAAGAGGAATCTCTCCCAAACGCAAGGCTGAGAGATGTTTCAGAAATCCTGGACTCACCTGATGATCTAAGGTTGACTGCAGCAAATGGGACTGAAATGCCGTACCTGGGATGGATTGAAACAACTTTTCGGCTAGCCTCTGAAACTGACCAAACAAAGGAACTGATCATCCCAGTGCTGGTAATGAAAGGCTGTCACCTATCTCATCCCATCATAGGTTTCAATGTTATCGAGCACATCCTGACAATGACCGAAAAGACTAAACTATACAGTACAGTAAAAACAGCTTTCCCAAGCCTCAAAAGAAACAAGGTGAGGAGCTTTTATACAGGCTGTTAGCGCAGAACAGACAGATGAATACGCAGTGAAAACCAAGAAAGAGAAGGTCGCCCTTAAATGTTGACTTGAGAATACAACACCGTATCACTCTCGTGATTATTTCTCCCCTGTTTTCAGGGGTGTAACACTCACTGCCCACAAAATGAGGTGGAAACTGAGCTGCACTTCCTAACCTCCTGCCCAATGTATGACCATATTAGAGAGACATATTTTCCCTCAGATTACACAGATCCACAAAGAATTCGAAAACAAATCCAATTTTGAAAAACTCCCATATCTACTGGGTGAAATTCCACAGTGTGCCATCACAGCAGCAATATTTGTGACCTGTTGCCACGAGAAAAGGGCAACCAGTGAAGAACAAACACCATTGTAAATACAACCCATATTTATGCTTATTTATTTTATCTTGTATCCTTTAACCATTTGTACATTGTTAAAACACTGTATATATATATAATATGACATTTGTAATGTCTTTACTGTTTTGAAACTTCTGTATGTGTAATGTTTACTGTTAATTTTTGTTGTTTTTCACTTTATATATTCACTTTGTATGTTGTCTACCTCACTTGCTTTGGCAATGTTAACACATGTTTCCCATGCCAATAAAGCCCTTGAATTGAATTGAATTGAATTGAGAGAGGGAGGGAGAGAGAGAGGTCAACAATCATCTGCTTAACAATCATCAAGCGCTTGACCAGTTGAATCATTGCTAGAAGTGAAATAGCTCAACTAAGTGGAGCAGCGTGGGGTACTGGAGGAGAGGGTTGGAGAACACTGGTTCTAAGGAGGTGTGAGTCACACGCAAACAGACAGACTGACAGGGAGGGAGGGAAGGTAGGATGGTTGATTGACAGCTTCTCCTCCTGGTCTGACAGCCTCAAGCCGAGCTACAATGACTCATGGGTAATCTCCGCCCCCTCTTCCAGGTGGCCAGGGCCTGATCTGCACACTGCATTAGCATATCAAACACAGACACAGATTAATAGCCATGAGAAGGCAGAAAGGAGGATGAAGCTGTAATGCACACACGCACACACACACACACACACACACACACTTTAATAACCA
>NC_088399.1:24698258-24719265 GCF_034236695.1 Oncorhynchus nerka
TTCTGTAGCCTGTCAACTATGTGTCTGTCTATCCCTGTTCTCTCCTCTCTGCACAGACCATACAAACGCTCCACACCGCGTGGCCGCGGCCACCCTAATCTGGTGGTCCCAGATTAGGAGACTTTAACCTCCCCACGTCTACCTTTGACTCATTCCTCTCTGCCTCCTTCTTTCCACTCCTCCCCCCTTTTGACCTCACCCTCTCACCTTCCCCCCCTACTCACAAGGCAGGCAATACGCTCGACCTCATCTTTACTAGATGCTGTTCTTCCACTAACCTCATTGCAACTCCCCTCCAAGTCTCCGACCACTACCTTGTATCCTTTTCCCTCTCGCTCTCATCCAACACTTCCCACACTGCCCCTACTCGGATGGTATCGCGCCGTCCCAACCTTCGCTCTCTCTCCCCGCTACTCTCTCCTCTTCCATCCTATCATCTCTTCCCTCTGCTCAAACCTTCTCCAACCTATCTCCTGATTCTGCCTCCTCAACCCTCCTCTCCTCCCTTTCTGCATCCTTTGATTCTCTATGTCCCCTATCCTCCAGGCCGGCTCGGTCCTCCCCTCCCGCTCCATGGCTCGACGACTCATTGCGAGCTCACAGAACAGGGCTCCGGGCAGCCGAGCGGAAATGGAGAAAACTCGCCTCCCTGCAGACCTGGCATCCTTTCACTCCCTCCTCTCTACATTTTCCTCTTCTGTCTCTGCTGCTAAAGCCACTTTCTACCACTCTAAATTCCAAGCATCTGCCTCTAACCCTAGGAAGCTCTTTGCCACCTTCTCCTCCCTCCTGAATCCTCCCCCCCTCCTCCCTCTCTGCAGATGACTTCGGCAACCATTTTGAAAAGAAGGTCGACGACATCCGATCCTCGTTTGCTAAGTCAAACGACACCGCTGGTTCTGCTCACACTGCCCTACCCTGTGCTCTGACCTCTTTCTCCCCTCTCTCTCCAGATGAAATCTCGCGTCTTGTGATGGCCGGCCGCCCAACAACCTGCCCGCTTGACCCTATCCCATCCTCTCTTCTCCAGACCATTTCCGGAGACCTTCTCCCTTACCTCACCTCGCTCATCAACTCATCCCTGACCGCTGGCTACGTCCCTTCCGTCTTCAAGAGAGCGAGAGTTGCACCCCTTCTGAAGAAACCTACACTCGATCCCTCCGATGTCAACAACTACAGACCAGTATCCCTTCTTTCTTTTCTCTCCAAAACTCTTGAACGTGCCGTCCTTGGCCAGCTCTCCCGCTATCTCTCTCAGAATGACCTTCTTGATCCAAATCAGTCAGGTTTCAAGACTAGTCATTCAACTGAGACTGCTCTTCTCTGTATCACGGAGGCGCTCCGCACTGCTAAAGCTAACTCTCTCTCCTCTGCTCTCATCCTTCTAGACCTATCGGCTGCCTTCGATACTGTGAACCATCAGATCCTCCTCTCCACCCTCTCCGAGTTGGGCATCTCCGGCGCGGCCTACGCTTCGATTGCGTCCTACCTGACAGGTCACTCCTACCAGGTGGCGTGGCGAGAATCTGTCTCCTCACCACGCGCTCTCACCACTGGCGTCCCCCAGGGCTCTGTTCTAGGCCCTCTCCTATTCTCGCTATACACCAAGTCACTTGGCTCTGTCATAACCTCACATGGTCTCTCCTATCATTGCTATGCAGACGACACACAATTAATCTTCTCCTTTCCCCCTTCTGATGACCAGGTGGCGAATCGCATCTCCTCATGTCTGGCAGACATATCAGTGTGGATGACGGATCACCACCTCAAGCTGAACCTCGGCAAGACGAAGCTGCTCTTCCTCCCGGGGAAGGACTGCCCGTTCCATGATCTCGCCATCACGGTTGACAACTCCATTGTGTCCTCCTCCCAGAGCGCTAAGAACCTTGGCGTGATCCTGGACAACACCCTGTCGTTCTCAACTAACATCAAGGCGGTGGCCCGTTCCTGTAGGTTCATGCTCTACAACATCCGCAGAGTACGACCCTGCCTCACACAGGAAGCGGCGCAGGTCCTAATCCAGGCACTTGTCATCTCCCGTCTGGATTACTGCAACTCGCTGTTGGCTGGGCTCCTGCCTGTGCCATTAAACCCCTACAACTCATCCAGAACGCCGCAGCCCGTCTGGTGTTCAACCTTCCCAAGTTCTCTCACGTCACCCCGCTCCTCCGCTCCCTCCACTGGCTTCCAGTTGAAGCTCGCATCCGCTACAAGACCATGGTGCTTGCCTACGGAGCTGTGAGGGGAACGGCACCTCAGTACCTCCAGGCTCTGATCAGGCCCTACACCCAAACAAGGGCACTGCGTTCATCCACCTCTGGCCTGCTCGCCTCCCTACCACTGAGGAAGTACAGTTCCCGCTCAGCCCAGTCAAAACTGTTCGCTGCTCTGGCACCCCAATGGTGGAACAAACTCCCTCACGACGCCAGGACAGCGGAGTCAATCACCACCTTCTGGAGACACCTGAAACCCCACCTCTTTAAGGAATACCTAGGATAGGATAAAGTAATCCTTCTCACCCCCCCCCCTTAGAAGATTTAGATGCACTATTGTAAAGTGGCTGTTCCACTGGATGTCATAAGGTGAACGCACCAATTTGTAAGTCGCTCTGGATAAGAGCGTCTGCTAAATGCCTTAAATTAAATGTAAATGATGTGTCTCCCCAGCTCTGCAGCTGGGCATGTTGTTGCTCCAGGCTGCAGCAAAGCATTGAGATGTGGGTGTGTGTGTTCCTGTGTGTGCGTGTGTCTCCCTCTCCTCCCTACCTCTACAGCTTGGCTCCTTGCTGCTCCAGACAGGCAGAGATGTGTTGAGACAGGTGAGTGCCACTGCCCCCTGCAGGTGGTAGCCCATATGGCAGTGGAAGCGGGCAGTGCCCCCTGGCAGCAGGTCCAGCACGGACACCTCCCCAAAGTGAGGCCTCCTCGGCAGGGCACAGCTCAGACGGAATACTGCCAGGGGGAGAGGGTGAGGGAGAAGGGGATAGTGTGAAAGATAGAAGGTAAAATAAGAGAGAAGAGGAGCGAGAGAGATTTCCATTCTCTATGCGTTTATCTCAAAGCGCTTATCTTATTTTCACCGGAGTCTATTTTATGCTAATCTATTCAATAGTTGGCTTCCTGGTCTATTTTGATCTGAGATGACTACTACTCTCTCCTCTTCTATCCTATTATCTGTCCCTTCTGCTAAATCCTTCTCCCTCCTGTCTCCTGATTCTGCCTCGTCGACCCTACTCTCCTCCCTTACAGCATCCTATGACTCGTATTGTCCTCTTTCCTCCCGGCCGGCTCGGCCCTCCTGTCCTGCTCTGAGCTTACAGCATCCTATGACTCGTATTGTCCTCTTTCCTCCCAGCCGGCTCGGCCCTCCTGTCCTGCTCCATGGCGGAGTGACTCATTGTGAGCTTACAGAACAGGGCTGCGGGCAGCTGAGCGAAAATGGAGGAAAACTAAACTTCAGGAGGACCTATCATCCTTTCACTCCCTCCTCTCTGCCTTCTCTTCCTCTGCATCTGCTACTAAAGCCACTTTCTACCACTCTAAATATCAAGCTTCTGCCTCTAATCATAGGAAACTTTTTTACACCTTCTCCTCCCTCCTTAATCCTCCAACCCTCCCTCTCTGTGGACGACTTTGTCAACTACTTTGAAAAAAAGTTCACGACATCCGCTACTTATTCACTCAGCCTATTGAGTCCACTGGTCTCACTCACAAAGAACTCCCATATGCCTCTTTCTCCCCTCTCTCTCCAGATGAAATCCTGTGACTAGTGAGGTCTGGCCGCTCAACAACCTGCCTGCCCATTTGACCCCATCCCCTCCTCCCTTCTCCAGACCATCGCTGGAGACATTTTCCCATCCCTCATCGACTCCTAACTGACCACTGGCTGCATCACCTCGGACTTCAAAAGGTCCCGAGTCGCTCCCCTCCTCAAGAAACCAACACTCGACTAATCTGAAGTCAAAAACTATATTCTATTATCCCTTCTTTCTTTTCTTTCCAAAACACTTGAGGGTGCTGTCTCTGATCAACTTATATCTCTGATCTCATTATCTCTGTCAGAACCATCTTCTTAACCCTAACCAGTCAGGCTTCATACAGGTCACTCAACCGGGACTGCTTTTCTCTGTCACGGAGGCTCTTCTCACTGCCAAAGCTGACTTCTCTCCTCATCGTCCTGCCTTCGACACCATGAACCATCAGATCTTCCTCTCCAACCTCTCAGGACTGGGCGTCTCAGGCTCTGCCTCCTTTCCAACCTCTCAGGACTGGGCGTCTCAGGCTCTGCCTCCTCTCCAGTCTCGCAGGACTGGGCATCTCAGGCTCTGCCTCCTCTCCAGCCTCTCAGGGCTGGGCGTCTCAGGCTCTGCCTCCCCTCCAACCTCTCAGGGCTGGGCGTCTCAGGCTCTGCCTCTTCTCCAGCCTCTCATGACTGGGCATCTCAGGCTCTGCCTCCTCTCCAGCCTCTCAGGGCTGGGCGTCTCAAGCTCTGCCTCCTTTCCAACCTCTCAGGACTGGGCGTCTCAGGCTCTGCCTCCTTTCCAACCTCTCAGGACTGGGCGTCTCAGGCTCTGCCTCCTCTCCAGCCTCTCAGGACTGGGTGTCTCAGGCTCTGCCTCCTCTCCAGCCTCTCAGGACTGGGCATCTCAGGCTCTGCCTCCTCTCCAGCCTCTCAGGGCTGGGCGTCTCAGGCTCTGCCTCCCCTCCAACCTCTCAGGGCTGGGCGTCTCAGGCTCTGCCTCTTCTCCAGCCTCTCAGGGCTGGGCGTCTCAAGCTCTGCCTCCTTTCCAACCTCTCAGGGCTGGACGTCTCAGGCTCTGCCTCTTCTCCAGCCTCTCAGGACTGGGCGTCTCAGGCTCTGCCTCCTTTCCAACCTCTCAGGGCTGGGCGTCTCAGGCTCTGCCTCCTTTCCAACCTCTCAGGGCTGGGCGTCTCAGGCTCTGCCTCCTTTCCAACCTCTCAGGGCTGGGCGTCTCAGGCTCTGCCTCTTCTCCAGCCTCTCAGGACTGGGCATCTCAGGCTCTGCCTCCTCTCCAGCCTCTCAGGACTGGGCGTCTCAGGCTCTGCCTCCTCTCCAGCCTCTCAGGGCTGGGCGTCTCAGGCTCTGCCTCCTCTTCAGCCTCTCAGGGCTGGGCGTCTGTTACGGATACCAGTATCCTGTGTGTGTATCCTGTGTGTGTGTGTGTGTTTCTTTTCTCTCCTTCTCCCCTCACAGGTGAAAATCATCACTCCCCAATCAGTCACCAATCCAATCATCAATCAGAAGACACATCTCCTCCTGTTTCCTACCCTATCACAGTTCCTTTCCTTTGGTTTAAAAACCCTGTCAGTTGTTTGCTCTAGAGCTCAATCTCTCTGTAAATGCCATGTCTGTAGGTCTCTCTGTTTCACTCTCTCTTTGTGTATTGACCTCTCTTTTGTTTGAGCACCTCCATAGCACTTTGACCTCACCTGTGAGTATTGTTTTTGGTTATGGTGTTTGTGTTTGTTTGCTGGTGGGAAAAGGGGAAACCAAGACAAGTCGCCCATGGGCATACACTACCCGTAGGTAGACTTTGTTAAATACACTAGTTAGAACTGAGCGGACCACCCACTGTATTTTTGGTTAGTTAGCTGTTGTTAAAGTAGGCTAGTCTAGCTTAGGGGTGTTTTTGAATACTTATTGTTTCTTTCCTTGGGTCCAGCTCAGCCCCTTTTCCTGCTTCCCCCCCATTACCGTGTGTTTTCAAATAAACCTTGAGTTTGACAGTAGATTTCAGTTGTCCTGGTTATTTCGTTCACACTTTTACTTTGTCACTATTATAATTTGCCTGAGTTATGTTACGGGTCTCATTACCATCCCCCCCTAGACTGTCGGGCCAAAAGAGATTCGTAACAGCGTCTCAGGCTCTGCCTCCTCTTCAGCCTCTCAGGGCTGGGCGTCTCAGGCTCTGCCTCTTCTCCAGTCTCTCAGGGCTGGGCGTCTCAGGCTCTGCCTCCTTTCCAACCTCTCAGGACTGGGCGTCTCAGGCTCTGCCTCCTTTCCAACCTCTCAGGACTGGGCGTCTCAGGCTCTGCCTCCTTTCCAACCTCTCAGGGCTGGGCGTCTCAGGCTCTGCCTCCTTTCCAACCTCTCAGGGCTGGGCATCTCAGGCTCTGCCTCCTTTCCAACCTCTCAGGGCTGGGTGTCTCAGGCTCTGCCTCCTTTCCAACCTCTCAGGGCTGGGCGTCTCAGGCTCTGCCTCCTTTGCAACCTCTCAGGGCTGGGCGTCTCAGGCTCTGCCTCTTCTCCAGCCTCTCAGGACTGGGCGTCTCAGGCTCTGCCTCCTCTCCAGCCTCTCAGGGCTGGGCATCTCATGCTCTGCCTCCTCTCCAGCCTCTCAGGGCTGGGCGTCTCAGGCTCTGCCTCCTCTCTAGTCTCTCAGGACTGGGCGTCTCAGGCTCTGCCTCCTCTCTAGTCTCTCAGGGCTGGGCGTCTCAGGCTCTGCCTCCTTTCCAACCTCTCAGGGCTGGGCGTCTCAGGCTCTGCCTCTTCTCCAGCCTCTCAGGACTGGGCATCTCAGGCTCTGCCTCCTCTCCAGCCTCTCAGGACTGGGCGTCTCAGGCTCTGCCTCCTCTCCAGCCTCTCAGGGCTGGGCGTCTCAGGCTCTGCCTCCTCTTCAGCCTCTCAGGGCTGGGCGTCTGTTACGGATACCAGTATCCTGTGTGTGTATCCTGTGTGTGTGTGTGTGTTTCTTTTCTCTCCTTCTCCCCTCACAGGTGAAAATCATCACTCCCCAATCAGTCACCAATCCAATCATCAATCAGAAGACACATCTCCTCCTGTTTCCTACCCTATCACAGTTCCTTTCCTTTGGTTTAAAAACCCTGTCAGTTGTTTGCTCTAGAGCTCAATCTCTCTGTAAATGCCATGTCTGTAGGTCTCTCTGTTTCACTCTCTCTTTGTGTATTGACCTCTCTTTTGTTTGAGCACCTCCATAGCACTTTGACCTCACCTGTGAGTATTGTTTTTGGTTATGGTGTTTGTGTTTGTTTGCTGGTGGGAAAAGGGGAAACCAAGACAAGTCGCCCATGGGCATACACTACCCGTAGGTAGACTTTGTTAAATACACTAGTTAGAACTGAGCGGACCACCCACTGTATTTTTGGTTAGTTAGCTGTTGTTAAAGTAGGCTAGTCTAGCTTAGGGGTGTTTTTGAATACTTATTGTTTCTTTCCTTGGGTCCAGCTCAGCCCCTTTTCCTGCTTCCCCCCCATTACCGTGTGTTTTCAAATAAACCTTGAGTTTGACAGTAGATTTCAGTTGTCCTGGTTATTTCGTTCACACTTTTACTTTGTCACTATTATAATTTGCCTGAGTTATGTTACAGGTCTCATTACCATCCCCCCCTAGACTGTCGGGCCAAAAGAGATTCGTAACAGCGTCTCAGGCTCTGCCTCCTCTTCAGCCTCTCAGGGCTGGGCGTCTCAGGCTCTGCCTCTTCTCCAGTCTCTCAGGGCTGGGCGTCTCAGGCTCTGCCTCCTTTCCAACCTCTCAGGACTGGGCGTCTCAGGCTCTGCCTCCTTTCCAACCTCTCAGGACTGGGCGTCTCAGGCTCTGCCTCCTTTCCAACCTCTCAGGGCTGGGCGTCTCAGGCTCTGCCTCCTTTCCAACCTCTCAGGGCTGGGCGTCTCAGGCTCTGCCTCCTTTCCAACCTCTCAGGGCTGGGCGTCTCAGGCTCTGCCTCCTTTCCAACCTCTCAGAGCTGGGCATATCAGGCTCTGACTCCTTTCCAACCTCTCAGGGCTGGGCGTCTCAGGCTCTGCCTCCAACCTTCCAACCTCTCAGGGCTGGGCGTCTCAGGCTCTGCCTCCTTTCCAACCTCTCAGGGCTGGGCTTCTCAGGCTCTGCCTCCTTTCCAACCTCTCAGGGCTGGGCGTCTCAGGCTCTGCCTCCTTTCCAACCTCTCAGGGCTGGGCGTCTCAGGCTCTGCCTCCTTTCCAACCTCTCAGAGCTGGGCATATCAGGCTCTGCCTCCTTTCCAACCTCTCAGGGCTGGGCGTCTCAGGCTCTGCCTCCTTTCCAACCTCTCAGGGCTGGGCGTCTCAGGCTCTGCCTCCTTTCCAACCTCTCAGGGCTGGGCATCTCAGGCTCTGCCTCCTTTCCAACCTCTCAGGGCTGGGCGTCTCAGGCTCTGCCTCCTCTTCAGCCTCTCAGGGCTGGGCGTCTCAGGCTCTGCCTCTTCTCCAGTCTCTCAGGGCTGGGCGTCTCAGGCTCTGCCTCCTCTCCAGCCTCTCAGGGCTGGGAACAATCTTGGACTGCATCCTACCTGGGCAGGCCACTCCTACCAGGTGACGTGGAAAGGATCTGTGTCTGCACCACGTATTCTCACTACTGGTGTCCCCCAGGGCTCGGTTCTAGTCTCTCTAAACACCAAGTTACTAGGCTCTGTCATATCCTCACATGGTCTCTCCTATCATTGCTATGCAGATAATACAGATAACTACTTTCTCCTTCCCCCCCCTTCTGACACCCAGGTGGCGACATGCATCTTCTGCGTGCCTGGCAGATATCTCAACTTGGATGTCAGTCCACCACCTCAAGCTCAACAAGAAGGAGCTACTCTTCCTGCCTGGGAAGGCCTGCCCGCTCAAAGACCTCTCTATCACGGTTGACAACTCTACAGTGTCACCCTCCCAGAGTACAAAGAACCTTGGTGTGACCCTGAACAACACCTGTTGTTCTCTACAAACATCAAAGCAGTGACCCACTGCTGCAGGTTCATGCTCTACAACATCCTTAGCGTACACCCTTACCTCACACAGGAAGCGGCGCAGGTCCTAATCCAGGCTCTTGTCCTCTCCTGTCTAGACTACTGCAACTCGCTATTGGCTGGGTTCCCCTCTTGTGCCATCAAACCCCTGCAACTTATCCAGAACCTTCCCAAGTTCTCTCATGTCACCCCGCTCGCATCCACTACAAGACCATGGTGCTTACCTACGTTACAGCAAGAGGAACTGCCCCTCCCTACCTTCAGGCTATGCTCAAACCTTGCAACCCGAGCACTCCGTTCTGCCATCTCAGGTCTCTTAACCCACCCACCACTACGGGTGGGCAGCTCCCGCTCAGCCTAGAGGCTGTCTTCTCTGACCTGGCATCCCAATGGTGGAATCAGCTTACCCCTGAAGCTAGGATAGTGAGGACCTGCCCATCTTACGAAAACATCTGAAACAGTATCTTAAATAATCATCCCCCTCACCTCAACACATCCCCCCCCCAAATAAAATAAAAACCTGAACCCCCCCCCCCCACCTTCAAGCTCGGACTCTACTGAATGTACTTTCTATACCTGTGATATGTGGTTGTCCTACCTATCTATTTTTGCAATGAATGCACTAACTGTAAATTGCTTTGGATAAGAGTGCCTGCTAAATGACTCAATTTAAATAAAAAAAATGGATAGGCCAGACTAATGGATATATGACTGGACAGGCCAGACTAATGGATATATGACTGGACAGGCCAGACTAATGGATATATGACTGGACAGGCCAGACTAATGGATTTATGACTGGACAGGCCAGACTAATGGATTTATGACTGGACAGGCCAGACTAATGGATATATGACTGGACAGGCCAGACTAATGGATATATGACTGGACAGGCCAGACTAATGGATATATGACTGGACAGGCCAGACTAATGGATATATGACTGGACAGGCCAGACTAATGGATTTATGACTGGACAGGCCAGACTAATGGATATATGACTGGACAGGCCAGACTAATGGATATATGACTGGACAGGCCAGACTAATGGATATATGACTGGATAGGCCAGACTAATGGATATATGACTGGACAGGCCAGACTAATGGATATATGACTGGATAGGCCAGACTAATGGATATATGACTGGACAGGCCAGACTAATGGATATTGGACAGGCCAGACTAACGGATATATGACTGGACAGGCCAGACTAATGGATATATGACTGGATAGGCCAGACTAATGGATATATGACTGGATAGGCCAGACTAATGGATATATGACTGGACAGGCCAGACTAATGGATATATGACTGGACAGGCCAGACTAATGGATATATGACTGGATAGGCCAGACTAATGGATATATGACTGGATAGGCCAGAATAACAGAGAGAGGAGAGGACAGGCCAGGTGAAAGGCAAGTAGTATCCATTCCTGTCCTATCTGAACTGACACAGACAGTACACCAGTGTGAGATGACAGAGGAAGACATTACAGGTGACACACACACACACACACACACACACACACACACACACACTCACAGCTGCTTAATGAGATGAAAACCAATTAATCACAGCTAATCAGTTAATTGATACTACATCCAATCACAGTGCTAATTGATTACAAAACAAGATTAAGTGGTTAGGCCATTAATAGATCAGGTAGACAGAGAATCAACAACCCCTTAGTAGTTAGGACCTAATGAAGGCTTTAAATTAAAAACAGGAACAATTTTGTGTGTGACTGTGTGTGTGTGTGTGTGTGTGCGTGATATTGTGCGACTGTGTGTGTGATTGTGTGTGTGTGCTCACTTTGGTAGTGTAGCTGGAACATGCCTATGCTCCCCTCAGGCGAGGAGCGGTAGTATACTGAGATGGTATTGGTCGGACTTCGGATCACCTGACCCTCCACTAGCAGTGTGTGATTGGCCAGAACCAGCAAGGCCCCGCCCTCATCCACCCCTCTGATTGACAGCTGCTCTCCCTCTGACAGATTCACACTCTTCACCTAAGAGAGAGAGAGAGAGAGAAGAGAGATATTGAGAGAAGAGCGAAGTTGAGAGGAAGGAGAGAGAGGCAGACAGTGAGAGATAAAAGGGAGAGGCAGACAGTGAGAGATAAAGGGGAAAGGAAGACAGTGAGAGATAAAGGGGAGAGGCAGACAGTGAGAGAGAAAGCGGAGAGGCAGACAGTGAGAGAGAAAGCGGAGAGGCAGACAGTGAGAGATAAAGCGGAGAGGCAGACAGTGAGTGAGAATTCTCAGAAACCATGTTATAGATACTGTTAATGACACTGCACATCTCTTCTGAGATCTCTTCTTAGAGTTTGACTGCAATAAAGAGGACCTGGAACAGCACCAGTGTTGTGTGGAGGAAGGCCCGAGAAATTGCCAAAGACTCCAGCCACCCAAGCCATAGACTGTTCACTCTGCTGCCGTCCGGCAAATGGTACCGAAGCATACGGTCCCGGACCAACAGACACCAAGACAGCTTCTACACCCAAGCCATAGGATTGTTGAATAGCCAGACTGCTAAATGTCAATTAATGGTACCCAAACTATCTGCACTGACTCTATCTTGCACTGACCCTATGCACACTCACTAGACTTAATATACACACCATATACACACTCACTAGACTTAATATACACACCATATACACACTCACTAGACTTAATATACACACCATATACACACACTCACTAGACTTAATATACACACCATATACACACTCACTAGACTTAATATACACACCATATACACACACTCACTAGACTTAATATACACACCATATACACACTCACTAGACTTAATATACACACCATATACACACACTCACTAGACTTAATATACACACCATATACACACACTCACTAGACTTAATATACACACTCACTCACACATACTACACTGTCACTCCCACACAAATCTCTCACACATTCAAACGCTACATACGAACACACCACACACATACCGACACAACACAAACAAACAAACATACATACATATATAGCTCCACATTGATCTGGTACTCCCTGTATATAGCTCCACATTGATCCGGTACTGGTAATCCCTGTATATAGCTCCACATTGATCTGGTACTGGTACTCCCTGTATATAGCTCCACATTGATCTGATACTGGTACTCCATGTATATAGCTCCACATTGATCTGGTACTGGTACTCCCTGTATATAGCTCCACATTGATCTGGTACTGGTACTCCCTGTATATAGCTCCACATTGATCTGGTACTGGTGCTCCCTGTATATAGCTCCACATTGATCTGGTACTGGTACTCCCTGTATATAGCTCCACATTGATCTGGTACTGGTACTCCCTGTATATAGCTCCACATTGATCTGGTACGGGTACTCTCTGTATATAGCTCCACATTGATCTGGTACTGGTACTCCCTGTATATAGCTCCACATTGATCTGGTACTGGTACTCCCTGTATATTGCTCCACATTGATCTGGTACGGGTACTCCCTGTATATAGCTCCACATTGATCTGGTACTGGTACTCCCTGTATATAGCTCCACGTTGATCTGGTACTCCCTGTATATAGCTCCACATTGATCTGGTACAGGTACACCCTGTAAATAGCTCCACATTGATCTGGTGCTGGTAATCCCTGTATATAGCTCCACATTGACCTGGTACTAGTACTCCCTGTATATAGCTCCACATTGATCTGGTACTGGTACTCCCTGTATATAGCTCCACATTGATCTGGTACGGGTACTCCCTGTATATAACTCCACATTGATCTGGTACTGGTACTCCCTGTATATAGCTCCATATTGATCTGGTACTCCCTGTATATAGCTCCATATTGATCTGGTACTCCCTGTATATAGCTCCACATTGATCTGGTACGGGTACACCCTGTAAATAGCTCCACATTGATCTGGTGCTGGTACTCCCTGTATATAGCTCCACATTGACCTGGTACTAGTACTCCCTGTATATAGCTCCACATTGATCTGGTACTGGTAATCCCTGTATATAGCTCCATATTGATCTGGCACGGGTACTCCCTGTATATAGCTCCACATTGATCTGGTACCGGTACTCCCTCTATATATTTACACATTGATCTGGTACTGGTACTCCCTGTATATAGCTCCACATTGATCTGGTACTTGTACTCCCTGTATATAGCTCCGCATTGATCTGGTACGGGTACTCTCTGTATATAGCTCCTCATTGATCTGGTACTGGTACTCCCTCTATATAGCTCCACATTGATCTGGTACTGGTAATCCCTGTATATAGCTCCACATTGTTCTGGTACGGGTACTCCCTGTATATAGCTCCACATTGATCTGGTACTGGTACTCCCTGTATATAGCTCCACATTGATCTGGTACTCCCTGTATATAGATCCACATTGATCTGGTACAGGTACACCCTGTAAATAGCTCCACATTGATCTGGAACTGGTACTCCCTGTATATAGCTCCACGTTGATCTGGTACTCCCTGTATATAGCTCCACATTGTTCTGGTACGGGTACTCCCTGTATATAGTTCCACATTGATCTGTTACTCCCTGTATATAGCTCCACATTGATCTGTTATTCCCTGTATATAGCTCCACATTGATCTAGTACTGGTACGCCCTGTATATAGCTCCACATTGATCTGGTACTGGTACGCCCTGTATATAGCTCCACATTGATCTGGTACTGGTACGCCCTGTATATAGCTTCACATTGATCTGGTACTGGTACTCCCTGTATATAGCTCCACATTGATCTGGTACGGGTACTCCCTGTATATAGCTCCACATTGATCTGGTACTGGTACTCCCTGTATATAGCTCCACATTGATCTGGTACTCCCTGTATATAGCTCCACATTGATCTGGTACGGGTACACCCTGTAAATAGCTCCACATTGATCTGGTGCTGGTAATCCCTGTATATAGCTCCACATTGACCTGGTACTAGTACTCGCTGTATATAGCTCCACATTGATCTGGTACTGGTACTCCCTGTATATAGCTCCACATTGACCTGGTACTAGTACTCCCTGTATATAGCTCCACATTGATCTGGTACTGGTAATCCCTGTATATAGCTCCATATTGATCTGGCACGGGTACTCCCTGTATATAGCTCCACATTGATCTGGTACCGGTACTCCCTCTATATATTTACACATTGATCTGGTACTGGTACTCCCTGTATATAGCTCCACATTGATCTGGTACTGGTACTCCCTAAATATATCTCCACATTGATCTGGTACTGGTACTCCCTGTATATAGCTCCACATTGATCTGGTACTGGTACTCCCTGTATATAGCTCCGCATTGATCTGGTACGGGTACTCTCTGTATATAGCTCCACATTGATCTGGTACTGGTACTCCCTGTATATAGCTCCACATTGATCTGGTACTGGTAATCCCTGTATATAGCTCCACATTGTTCTGGTACGGGTACTCCCTGTATATAGCTCCATATTGATCTGGTACTGGTACTCCCTGTATATAGCTCCACGTTGATCTGGTACTCCCTGTATATAGCTCCACATTGATCTGGTACAGGTACACCCTGTAAATAGATCCACATTGATCTGGTGCTGGTAATCCCTGTATATAGCTCCACATTGACCTGGTACTAGTACTCCCTGTATATAGCTCCACATTGATCTAGTACTGGTACTCCCTGTATATAGTTCCACATTGATCTGGTACACCCTGTATATAGATCCACATTGATCTGGTACTGGTACTCCCTGTATATAGCTCCACATTGATCTGGTACTGGTACTCCCTGTATATAGCTCCACATTGATCTAGTACTGGTACTCCCTGTATATAGTTCCACATTGATCTGGTACACCCTGTATATAGCTCCACATTGATCTGTTACTCCCTGTATATAGCTCCACATTGATCTGGTACTGGTACGCCCTGTATATAGCTCCACATTGAACTGGTACTGGTACGCCCTGTATATAGGTCCAAATTGATCTGGTACTGGTACTCCCTGTATATAGCTCCACATTGATCTGGTACTGGTACTCCCTGTATATAGCTCCACATTGATCTGGTACTGGTACTCCCTGTATATAGCTCCACATTGATCTGGTACTGGTACTCCCTGTATATAGCTCCACGTTGATCTGGTACTCCCTGTATATAGCTCCACATTGATCTGGTACAGGTACACCCTGTAAATAGCTCCACATTGATCTGGTGCTGGTAATCCCTGTATATAGCTCCACATTGACCTGGTACTAGTACTCCCTGTATATAGCTCCACATTGATCTGGTACTGGTACTCCCTGTATATAGCTCCACATTGATCTGGTACTGGTACTCCCTGTATATAACTCCACATTGATCTGGTACTGGTACTCCCTGTATATAGCTCCATATTGATCTGGTACTCCCTGTATATAGCTCCATATTGATCTGGTACTCCCTGTATATAGCTCCACATTGATCTGGTACGGGTACACCCTGTAAATAGCTCCACATTGATCTGGTGCTGGTACTCCCTGTATATAGCTCCACATTGACCTGGTACTAGTACTCCTGTATATAGCTCCACATTGATCTGGTACTGGTAATCCCTGTATATAGCTCCATATTGATCTGGTACTCCTGTATATAGCTCCACATTGATCTGGTATAGCTCCTCTATATATTTACACATTGATCTGGTACTGGTACTCCCTGTATATAGCTCCACATTGATACTGTACTCCTGTATATAGCTGCATTGATCTGGTACGGGTACTCTCTGTATATAGCTCCTCATTGATCTGGTACTGGTACTCCTCTATATAGCTCCACATTGATCTGGTACTGGTAATCCCTGTATATAGCTCCACATTGTTCTGGTACGGGTACTCCCTGTATATAGCTCCACATTGATCTGGTACTGGTACTCCCTGTATATAGCTCCACATTGATCTGGTACTCCCTGTATATAGATCCACATTGATCTGGTACAGGTACACCCTGTAAATAGCTCCACATTGATCTGGAACTGGTACTCCCTGATAGCTGTTGATCTGGTACTCCCTGTATATAGCTCCACATTGTTCTGGTACGGGTACTCCCTGTATATAGCTCCACATTGATCTGTTACTCCTGTATATAGCTCCACATTGATCTGTTATTCCCTGTATATAGCTCCACATTGATCTAGTACTGGTACCCTGTATATAGCTCCACATTGATCTGGTACTGGTACGCCCTGTATATAGCTCCACATTGATCTGGTACTGGTACGCCCTGTATATAGCTCCACATTGATCTGGTACGGGTACTCCCTGTATATAGCTCCACATTGATCTGGTACGGGTACTAACCTGTATATAGCTCCACATTGATCTGGTACTGGTACTCCCTGTATATAGCTCCACATTGATCTGGTACTCCCTGTATATAGCTCCACATTGATCTGGTACGGGTACACCCTGTAAATAGCTCCACATTGATCTGGTGCTTGTAATCCCTGTATATAGCTCCACATTGACCTGGTACTAGTACTCCCTGTATATAGCTCCACATTGATCTGGTACTGGTACTCCCTGTATATAGCTCCACATTGACCTGGTACTAGTACTCCTGTATATAGCTCCACATTGATCTGGTACTGGTAATCCCTGTATATAGCTCCACATTGATCTGGTTTTGGTACTCCCTGTATATAGCTCCACATTGATCTGGTACCGGTACTCCCTCTATATATTTACACATTGATCTGGTACTGGTACTCCCTGTATATAGCTCCACATTGATCTGGTACTGGTACTCCCTAAATATATCTCCACATTGATCTGGTACTGGTACTCCCTGTATATAGCTCCACATTGATCTGGTACTGGTACTCCCTGTATATAGCTCCGCATTGATCTGGTACGGGTACTCTCTGTATATAGCTCCACATTGATCTGGTACTGGTACTCCCTGTATATAGCTCCACATTGATCTGGTACTGGTAATCCCTGTATATAGCTCCACATTGTTCTGGTACGGGTACTCCCTGTATATAGCTCCACATTGATCTGGTACTGGTACTCCCTGTATATAGCTCCACGTTGATCTGGTACTCCCTGTATATAGCTCCACATTGATCTGGTACAGGTACACCCTGTAAATAGCTCCACATTGATCTGGTGCTGGTAATCCCTGTATATAGCTCCACATTGACCTGGTACTAGTACTCCCTGTATATAGCTCCACATTGATCTGGTACTGGTACTCCCTGTATATAGTTCCACATTGATCTGGTACGCCCTGTATATAGATCCACATTGATCTGGTACTGGTACTCCTGTATATAGCTCCACATTGATCTGGTACTGGTACTCCCTGTATATAGCTCCACATTGATCTAGTACTGGTACTCCCTGTATATAGTTCCACATTGATCTGGTACACCCTGTATATAGCTCCACATTGATCTGTTACTCCCTGTATATAGCTCCACATTGATCTGGTACTGGTACGCCCTGTATATAGCTCCACATTGAACTGGTACTGGTACGCCCTGTATATAGGTCCAAATTGATCTGGTACTGGTACTCCCTGTATATAGCTCCACATTGATCTGGTACTGGTACTCCCTGTATATAGCTCCACATTGATCTGGTACTGGTACTCCCTGTATATAGTTCCACATTGATCTGGTACGCCCTGTATATAGTTCCACATTGATCTGGTACTGGTACTCCCTGTATATAGCTCCACATTGATCTGGTACTGGTACTCCCTGTATATAGCTCCACATTGATCTGGTACTGGTACTCCCTGTATATAGCTCCACGTTGATCTGGTACTCCCTGTATATAGCTCCACATTGATCTGGTACAGGTACACCCTGTAAATAGATCCACATTGATCTGGTGCTGGTAATCCCTGTATATAGCTCCACATTGACCTGGTACTAGTACTCCCTGTATATAGCTTCACATTGATCTGGTACTGGTACTCCCTGTATATAGTTCCACATTGATCTGGTACTGGTACTCCCTGTATATAGCTCCACATTGATCTGGTACTGGTACTCCCTGTATATAGCTCCACATTGATCTGGTACTGGTACTCCCTGTATATAGCTCCACATTGATCTAGTACTGGTACTCCCTGTATATAGTTCCACATTGATCTGGTACACCCTGTATATAGCTCCACATTGATCTGTTACTCCCTGTATATAGCTCCACATTGATCTGGTACTGGTACGCCCTGTATATAGCTCCACATTGAACTGGTACTGGTACGCCCTGTATATAGGTCCAAATTGATCTGGTACTGGTACTCCCTGTATATAGCTCCACATTGATCTGGTACTGGTACTCCCTGTATATAGCTCCACATTGATCTGGTACTGGGTATATAGTTCCACATTGATCTGGTACGCCCTGTATATAGTTCCACATTGATCTGGTACTGGTACTCCCTGTATATAGCTCCACATTGATCTGGTACTGGTACTCCCTGTATATAGCTCCACATTGACCTGGTACTAGTACTCCCTGTATATAGCTCCACATTGATCTGGTACTGGTACTCCCTGTATATAGCTCCATATTGATCTGGCACGGGTACTCCCTGTATATAGCTCCACATTGATCTGGTACTGGTACTCCCTCTATATATGTACACATTGATCTGGTACTGGTACTCCCTGTATATAGCTCCACATTGACCTGGTACGGGTATGCCCTGTATATAGCTCCACATTGATCTGGTACTCCCTGTATATAGCTCCACATTGATCTGGTACTGGAACTCCCTGTATATAACTCCGCATTGATCTGGTACGGGTACTCTCTGTATATAGCTCCACATTGATCTGGTACTGGTACTCCCTGTATATAGCTCCACATTGATCTGGTACGGGTACTCACTGTATATAGCTCCACATTGATCTGGTACAGGTACTAACTTGTATATAGCTCCACATTGATCTGGTACTGGTACTCCCTGTATATAGCTCCACATTGATCTGTTACTCCCTGTATATAGCTCCACATTGATCTGGTACTGGTACGCCCTGTATATAGCTCCACATTGATCTGGTGCTGGTACGCCCTGTATATAGGTCCACATTGATCTGGTACTGGTACTCCCTGTATATAGCTCCACATTGATCTGTTACTCCCTGTATATAGCTCCACATTGATCTGGTACTGGTACGCCCTGTATATAGGTCCACATTGATCTGGTAGTGGTACTCCCTGTATATAGCTCCACATTGATCTGGTACTGGTACTCCCTGTATATAGCTCCACATTGATCTGGTACTGGTACTCCTGTAAATAGCTCCACATTGATCTGGTACTGGTACTCCCTGTATATAGCTCCACATTGTTCTGGTACGGGTACTCCTGTATATAGCTCCACATTGATCTGGTACTGGTACTCCCTGTATATAGCTCCACATTTATCTGGTACTGGTACTCCCTGTATATAGTTCCACATTGATCTGGTACGCCCTGTATATAGTTCCACATTGATCTGTTACTCCCTGTATATAGCTCCACATTGATCTGTTACTCCCTGTATATAGCTCCACATTGATCTAGTACTGGTACGCCCTGTATATAGCTCCACATTGATCTGGTACTGGTACGCCCTGTATATAGCTCCACATTGATCTGGTACTGGTACGCCCTGTATATAGCTTCACATTGATCTGGTACTGGTAGTCCCTGTATATAGCTCCACATTGATCTGGTACGGGTACTCCCTGTATATAGCTCCACATTGATCTGGTACTGGTACTCCCTGTATATAGCTCCACATTGATCTGGTACTCCCTGTATATAGCTCCACATTGATCTGGTACTGGTACTCCCTGTATATAGCTCCACATTGACCTGGTACTAGTACTCCCTGTATATAGCTCCACATTGATCTGGTACTGGTACTCCCTGTATATAGCTCCATATTGATCTGGCACGGGTACTCCCTGTATATAGCTCCACATTGATCTGGTACTGGTACTCCCTCTATATATGTACACATTGATCTGGTACTGGTACTCCCTGTATATAGCTCCACATTTACCTGGTACGGGTATGCCCTGTATATAGCTCCACATTGATCTGGTACTCCCTGTATATAGCTCCACATTGATCTGGTACTGGAACTCCCTGTATATAACTCCGCATTGATCTGGTACGGGTACTCTCTGTATATAGCTCCACATTGATCTGGTACTGGTACTCCCTGTATATAGCTCCACATTGATCTGGTACGGGTACTCCCTGTATATAGCTCCACATTGATCTGGTACAGGTACTAACTTGTATATAGCTCCACATTGATCTGGTACTGGTACTCCCTGTATATAGCTCCACATTGATCTGGTACTGGTACTCCCTGTATATAGCTCCACATTGATCTGGTACTGGTACGCCCTGTATATAGCTCCACATTGATCTGGTGCTGGTACGCCCTGTATATAGGTCCACATTGATCTGGTACTGGTACTCCCTGTATATAGCTCCACATTGATCTGTTACTCCCTGTATATAGCTCCACATTGATCTGGTACTGGTACGCCCTGTATATAGGTCCACATTGATCTGGTACTGGTACTCCCTGTATATAGCTCCACATTGATCTGGTACTGGTACTCCCTGTATATAGCTCCACATTGATCTGGTACTCCCTGTAAATAGCTCCACATTGATCTGGTACTGGTACTCCCTGTATATAGCTCCACATTGTTCTGGTACGGGTACTCCCTGTATATAGCTCCACATTGATCTGGTACTGGTACTCCCTGTATATAGCTCCACATTTATCTGGTACTGGTACTCCCTGTATATAGTTCCACATTGATCTGGTACGCCCTGTATATAGTTCCACATTGATCTGTTACTCCCTGTATATAGCTCCACATTGATCTGTTACTCCCTGTATATAGCTCCACATTGATCTAGTACTGGTACGCCCTGTATATAGCTCCACATTGATCTGGTACTGGTACGCCCTGTATATAGCTCCACATTGATCTGGTACTGGTACGCCCTGTATATAGCTTCACATTGATCTGGTACTGGTAGTCCCTGTATATAGCTCCACATTGATCTGGTACGGGTACTCCCTGTATATAGCTCCACATTGATCTGGTACTGGTACTCCCTGTATATAGCTCCACATTGATCTGGTACTCCCTGTATATAGCTCCACATTGATCTGGTGCTGGTAATCCCTGTATATAGCTCCACATTGACCTGGTACTAGTACTCCCTGTATATAGCTCCACATTGATCTGGTACTGGTA